>NW_015557186.1:1988724-2017422 GCF_001515605.1 Sinocyclocheilus anshuiensis | reverse complement strand
GAAAAGAGAGACAAACGAGAACGGAGCTTTTTCATTGGAAAACGCTCGCAGTGCACGCAGATTGCCCCCTCGAAGACATCGCGTGCGTGCTCTTCGCCCAAACAGACAACGCATAGATCGTGTGTGTCATCGGGTGTCAAATAGCAATGACACGGCTGCACACACCTTCTAAACGCTCTGCTAGTGCTCGCCATAATGAATAGAGATAGCTCTTACTTTTTCCTTGGAAATGCACGCTTCAAACAGAACAGTCAATGAAGACGGAGAAGAGAATGATGTGTGCTCCCGGCACCTATTTATACTATAGTCGCACCGGTAGTGACGTCATGGCTGTCGCCGGCCAACGAGTTGGTGTTTTTTCAATGTATGCTTCAGACACGGGTCACGACGAGGCGTTCCCCATAGCGACCCGTAGAGGACGCAGTTCGAAGTTCCCATGAAAGGGAAATGCATTTAAAATGTATGGCGGTACAGACCAAAAATAATGACATCTTGTATTTAGATATTGTCTAAACTTGTTATCTAACAACAGCAAGTGTGTCCCATTTAGTTATTTTAGTACTTCAAGTTAAACTAAACAGGAATGAGAAATGTTGCCTTTGCAACTAGAAATAAAACAAGTTTTAAATCATATTGTGAATATGTTGTCCATAGCCATTTTTATATTATTTCTGCTGTGTGTTTATGCTTAAAAATTTTATTTTTTTTCTGCTCAGGATTCTTCTACGGTGACTCCAGTGACGTTACGCGTCGATCCGCAGGGATACTTCCTCCACTGGACGGATCAGAATAAGGTACAATTTCTCAAACCAGAATGCAGATTTATTGAAGCTTGTGATTATTTGGTTTTTGTTTTTCCACAAGTGCTTCTCAGATTTGTGTGCAATTTTTGCAGTGTTATTGTAGTATTATCAATATACCACCTTAGTATTTATTAGTGTTTAGTTTTTATTTATATATATTTTATTTTCATTTTAGTTAAAGTTTTAGTAATTGTGTTTGTTGTTTGGATTGTCATTAAATATGTACTTTTAGTTTTTATTTTTATTTCATTTTTTTTCTTCATTTAGTACTTAAAGTAAATGAAAATGAGATATTTTTACATCTAATTGAGATAAAGTTTTTTAATATGTCTCTAAAATTTAAAATATTCTGTTTTATTTAATTAATATCAATTAAATTTCGTTTTTATTTATATATTTTCCATTTTCATTTTCATTTGAAAGTTTTAGTAATTTTGTTGTGTTTTTGTTGTTTTGGTTAAGTATGTCTGTTTAGGTTGTATACATTTTTATTTATTTTTTTATTTCTTCATTTTGTATTTAAATTAAATAAAAATGAGAAATTTTGTGTTTGCAACTAATTGCAAATAAATATCTCTGTAATACGTTTTTAATATTCTATTTTATTTAATTTATTTAAATGAACATGATAATTTATTGTTTTTATTTATTAAATTTAACATTTAATTCATTTCAATTAACCTACTTCATTTTTGTAGTGTTTTTAGTTTTAGTTAACGGTAACAACACTGGTCCTTGGGTTTTCCTGAGGTCTAGACTAACCTGCCAGTGACATTGAAACTATTTTAACATTAAAATGTACACACTTCACCCTTAAGCTTAAGTGTCCTGAGCATTAAAACGAGACATTATAAATATACATCTCATCAGAACGAAAGTCACTTTCCAAAGTCTGTCCGGAGGGAATGAGGTTGAGTCTTTTGTCCAGATGGAGCCCCGACAGCCAAATGCTCACATCGCCTCAGAGTCTGGCTCATAGAGATGTCCCACTTTAAATTAGTGATTTTTCATCCAAGTATAGATGATTTTTCATTTTAAGTGTTCCAGAGTCTGTCCTTCACTTTTTGTGTTTGCATTTATATTCTTAACATGAAAATAAAGCCGTACTATTGATTCAGTGTTGATCTTGACTGAGGTACCTGCAGCTGCTGAGCTGATAGACAGCATCTAATAGATTGTGCTCAGTAGTAATGGTGTTGAAATGATCTGATGGAGTTAAGTGTGGGTGAAGAGAACAGGATGTCACGTTGTATTAAAATCATGCAGCATTGCTGTACAGGATGCCAGACAATGACATGAATCACAAGCATGTTTGGTAAGATAACATCAGTTCATTCTGCTATTCTGCGTCAGAAAGCACAATCATATCTTATGATGGAAAATTAAAGCCACTGAGCTGATAAGTGCTCAATTGCCATGACAATGATTTTGAGTAAAAGAATGTTGAAAAATACTTTGCACTTGTTCATTTTTTTATGTTAATTCACCTCTTTTGATGAACCTAAAATGTCTGTTATGTATTTTTTAGACAGAATTATATATGAAATCAAGCTGCTCCTATCCACTTTCATAATGCATGTTACTGGTCTTGAATATTGTTATTTATTTATTTTTTTTTTAGTATTTTCCAAGAGCTAAACTGGGGGGAAAACAACAACAACACAAGCAGATATTGTTAATACATTTCAGAAATAATTGCAAAGATATGGCAGGTTGCACACTGAATTAAACATGTAATTACATTTTGAAGTAGAAAGACTGAAATAGTATTTTCTTGTAAACTGTTATTTTAGTATCATTGAGATAATATTCTATTTTTTATTCATATTTTGAATGTTTTTATTTTTATATTTTTCCTTTGTCATTTCCTGTTTTAGTTAAAGTAGAAAAACAGAGAAGAGAAATGTTGCCTTGCAACTAGATCAAATTAATATTTTTATTTTAATTCAATGAACAATTTTTTAATGGCTTAAGGTCTGTCTGTCTGTCTGTCTGTCTGTCTCTAATTTTTCTAATGCATTTATTTATTTGTCTAATGTATTAATTTTTCAAATTCATTTATTCATTCATTTTACTTTGATTCAAGGTAAAATGTGACCTGGACGACATCACAGCTCTGAGTGTGAACTCAACAGGAAGTGAGGTCATATGAGTTGAATGTGGATTTGGCAGCATATAACACCCTCTGCTCTCCTCTTGCCCTTTTATATAAGAGAATCAATTATGGTTCAGTTGAGTGCAAGTGTATTACAGCAAACTTTAGCATGTCATTTCTCATGTCAGTTTGTGAAAGCAGCAGTGAGTAACATCAGAATATTATTCATCTGAGTGACTCAATCTTCAGATACCAGATGGTATTGAATAAAACGTTGCTAATTGTGATGGACTCCCAAAATACATAGATATTGATTTTGGCTGAAACAAAAATATTTTCCAGATCACATTTTACCTCAAAATATAATGGGAAAAAAATGATATATGTAATATGTGTGTGTGTGTGTGTGTGTGTATATATACTGTATATATATATGAAAAGTTAGGACGTAAAATGTGCTTAATTGTCACACAATTTAAAGTAATATCATGAGGAAATAAAATATTAATGGTCTTAAATGGGCTTATATATGGGCAAAATAGAATTTATTACCCCATTTTTTTATATTTTATTTATATATATTTATTGATTGGTGATTAAGCAAATTTTTTAAAATAAAAATAGGAAAAATACAAAAGCAGAATAACAAATATAAGTTAAGTTTAAAAAATGTATGGTAGTGTTTGTTATCCTGCCTAGTGTTTTTTTTTGTTTTTTTTTTGTATTAAGATACTATTATAGTTTTTATAAATATTTTGAATCCGTTTTTATTTTTACATTTTTCATTTTCATTTTTTTTATTTTTGTAAAAATGCTAGTAGTTGTGTGTGTGTGTGTATATATATATATATATATATATATATATATATATAATGCAATAAAATCTTAATGGCCCTTATATGGGACTTTTTTTGTTTTAATTTTTTACATTTTTTAATACAAAATATAATTTATTACCTTTTCTTTTTGGGATGAAATATGGCTTGGACTCATGCTAGACAGGTTTCACCCTCTTTTTTTTCTTTTATAACAATCTACTTGCCAACCAATGAAAGCAATGAAAGTAAACCTGACAGTTTTTCCTGTCCATAAAATACGCACAGAATAACAGAACAGGCGCCTCTGGCCAATAGAAATATAATAGCATCATGTATTGTTATGCAAACCAAGCATGTATTTAAATCAATACATGAGTTTCTATATTTAGCAGCACTGCAGGCCGGATTGTCGCCAGTGAGAGTCGAGCAAATCATGACAGTCACTTACAACCGGCTCCATTATTGAATATAGTAGCAGGTTTGTGAGTTTTTCAGTGGATGGAGAGTCAACAGAGTGCGGTTTGCTCTGCTGAACCAACAGATATTTGATCATGTAGTCTCAATGGATTTTCAGTGCGCACAGAAGCAGGAGTCTGAGCTCGCTGGCGACGTCTTCTGCAAGCTGATTTCAAGGGTGCCGGTCTTCAAATTGCTTTAGCCCAACTCCCCATCATAGACCACCTCCATCCTCTGTTGCCATGGCGCTGGTGAAGCTCCTGCCACCATACGCGGATTTTCATAGATGAACCGGCTGAGTGAGAGATGCTTTCATTATTCAGATAGCCTTGGCACGCACTTGCAATTATCATAAATATTAGATAGTCATAAAATGGGGAAACTATATAGAAAAAATAGCAACTGCATTGCATTGCATCATAATTGCATGCAGGCAGGGACCTTTCACGTGTTCAGAAAATGCAGAAATTAATATTTGCATTGTTCGGTTTCTCGTCAATGTCATTTCTGGATGTTTTCATTTCAAAGTTAGTAAATGTGAGTTGAGTTGAGTTGAGTTGAGAATGACCTCGTGGCCAAGTGAATATTAGAGGAGACGTGTTTCTTGTCCTGTGTTAGTGTTTTAGGTCAAAGCTCAACAATGCATATTTGTATATTCTCCTGCAGTCTGCTGCCTTCTCAGAAGTGTGTCACGCACACAAAAGCGTGTCAGTGAGGGCTGGGGATTCCAACCCATCCAAAATGTCTAGAAATCAACAGAAATATATTATAGAAATAATGAAAATGGATTGACCTTTAAATATAATGGGTTATTTGTGTCAATTTCTCATGTAGAAAGTATAGAAAATATAGATAGTGTTCGTTGTTTGATCACCGATATGGATTTTTTTAAAGGACAGTAGTGTTGGGTCTGAATCCACCTTGTCGAGTCCGAGTTGAGTCCTAGTCCTTAACCAGTTGAGTCATGTTACACATGACGTGGATTCGTCTGTACGAAAAATTCTTGTACAAAATGTCCGAGTCCATGTCAAGTTCCTAGTTCATTCATAATTGCAGTCTGACTCTAAGCACCCCAATTCTTAAGGCCAATAATTTACAATAATGCACAATAACACAGATATATAGCTGATATAGTAATATATATTGAATTAAACATATTATATCTGATATCTATTTCTTCCAGACATACTGTTCGTCTGTGTATTAGTATGGAGATTTTAAAATAATTCATCCTGAAAGTTATGCCAATAGGTAGCGGCAAGGGACTATTTTTTTATGGGTGACTCAATTCAATTGATTCGTTCAAAACACTGATTCATTCAGGAGTCAGTGAATCATTAATTCAACCGATTCGTTCAAACATACTGATTCATTCAGGAATAAAAAGAAAGAGCTGCTCTTATGAGTGAGTGACTGAATTGTTCACTCAACTGACTCGCTGGATCATCCCGAAGCAAAACACCACTACAGTCATTTTTCTCAGATACACTGTTGTGTTTGTCTGGAACTTTTTTCGCTGATGGAACAAAAAACAGACTGTAACTGGTGATAGTGTGGTTAAAATGTAAGTTAATCGATATTAACTTCTTGTTTATGGAAGTGTTGTAAAAAAGAAATGCCGCAATCACGCTGTTTGTGATGCTCATATTCGTAAACAACAGGACTTCCTCATGTGATATTGCTTAAATATGGCCTGGCTTATATTTATGTAGTGCAGTTATGTATCCATCAATTACTATGAGCTCATAAAACAGCATGCATTAAGAAAATGTGGTTTAGTTTTTAGAGTATGATGTCACATTACAGGGGCACCGTTGTGTCAAGTTTCCATGTGTTGCAAATGTTGTGGAGCATATGAGGACATTCAGGTTTTACCGTCATAAAAATTATGTTCTATTTTTACCTTCCAATCATTGCTGTGTTGCATAAATGAGTATAAGGAGCAAATGCCTCTTTGTTTTGTTCCAGTTCAGTTGTAGCTCAGTCGTGCCAGCAGAATGCCATCAGCTTTGGTTTCTGCTGCAGCTGTCAGAAAGCATATTCATCAGCATGTTCATTACACACTGCAGACGCAAATAATGCGGCGCTCTGGCCCTGCATCATTTCCTTACCAGTGTATAACGAGAGTCTTCCGATCATTTCTTTGATCTAGATCTGCGCGTGTGAGTTAGTCACGTTTTATGTCTGTTTAATTATTTATTCTTGATTTTTTCCATCAGTGTTTTCTCTGTCAACATTTCCCATGCTGTGTTGCCTCGTGTGACATCTGAATGGCTTTTGTGATATTTAACCTAATATTGATTCGGTTCAACAGCATGAAATTGTTTTTGTGAGCTGTGGCATAAAATCTGCCCCTCCCTCTTTCAGGAGACAGATCTATTGGACATCACCTACATCAAAGATGCAAGAACGGGGAAATGCACCAAAACGCCAAAGGTAAGACTGGTGTATTCCATGCATACTGCTATTATTAACCAAACAAATACATCCGGGCCCAAACCTGCTTGCCAATGCTAGTTCCAACATGCTATTTTAAAATAAGAAAAGGAAAGTTCACCTACACACATGAATCTTAAAGGGTTAGTTCACCCAAAAATGAAAAGTCTGTCATTAATTACTCACCCTCATGTTGTTCCAAACACAATTCGGAACACAATTTAAGATATTTCTGATGAAATCTGAGGGCTCTCTGACCCTCCCATAGACAGCAAGGTAACTACCATGTTTAAGGTCCAGAAAAATACCAAGGTGATCGACAAAGTAGTCCGTGTGACATCACTGGTTCAACTGTACAGTTATCCGGCATGATGACATCATTACGCCGGATCTGGGTCAGCGCCACCACACGCTCGCGTCATGATGCAGTGACGCAGTAGAGACTACATTTTTTTTTTCTTTGCGCAAAAAAAGTATTCTTGTAAGCTTTGTAACTTTACAGTTGAACCACTGATGTCACACGGACTACTTTGTCGATCATCTTGGTATTTTTCTGGACCTTGATCGTGGTAGTTACCTTGCTGTCTATGGGAGGGTCAGAGAGCCCTCATATTCCATCAAAAATATCTTAAATTGTGTTCCGAAGATGAACGAAGGTCTTACAGGTTTCGAACAACACAAGGGTGAGTAATTAATGACAGAATTTTCATTTTTGGGTGAACTAACCCTTTAAGTCTAAGTCAAGTTGAACAACTTATCCACCTTATTTTTGACGTGAAGAACGGGCACGGCCTTTTTGTAACGTGAATGTGCAAGACTTCCGGTGTCATTCGCTTCCAGGTATTTTTAGCGGTAGGCCTACCAAAGATCATTATGCTGCTTGATATTGCAAACTGGTATTATCATATTATTTTAATGTATTGTCGTAATGATAAACAATGGATTGTACTGTTTACTGCAAGTTCTTATTCTTCTGGTTATTTACCTATAGCATTTGGATAATTTTTTGCAAGGCTCTATTAAACTTATAAACAAACGTTCTTTCAGTATCATTAATAGAATGTTTGTTCAAAATTAAAATAATTAGTTCATGGAATGTTGTTTTGAAACGTTTTAGTTGAATGTTCGACTAACATCTTTTAAATGTTACTACTAGTTTCGGAACGTTCAGAGAACATTCAAAAGTAATGTTTCCATAATGTTTGCAAAATGCTAAAATGGAATATTCCCTTAACGTTCGCGTAACCAAGAAAAACATTTTTTAACGTATTGAATGTTAATGATCTTAATGGGAACGTTAGCAAAACATTCTTAGAACATATTTTTGTTAACTGGGTCACATTCATGTACCTTAGTCGTTTTATCCTTCAGAAATCAAAAATGTGACCCTGGACCACAAAACCAGTCTTAAAGGGGTCATATGATGCGATTTCAAGTTTTCCTTTCTCTTTGGAGTGTTACAAGCTGTTCTACAGTATTTGAAAAATAATGTTTTTTGAACATTGAAGCATGTCAACATATTCTGTTACACCAAATACACAAAATAATGATCTTTAAAAAAGCATCATATGACCCCTTTAAGTCGCTGGGGTATATTTGTAGCAATAGCCAAAAATACATTGTATGGGTCAAAATGATTGATTTTTCTCTTATGCCAAAAATCATTAGGATATTAAGTAAAGATCATGTTGTAAATTTCCTACTGTAAATATATTAAAACTTAATTTTTGATTAGTAATATGCATTGCTAAGGACTTAATTTGGACAACTTTAAAGGCGATTTTCTCAATATTTAGATTTTTTTTTGCACTTTCAGATTCAAGATTTTCAAATAGTTGTATCTCTGCCAAATATTGTCCTATCCTAACAAACCATACATCAATGGAAATCTTATCTATTCAGCTTTCAGATGATGTATAAATCTCAATTTCGAAAAAAATTGACCCTTATGACTGGTTTTGTGGTCCAGGGTCACATATTTTAGTAGTTTGGTTCATCTGAGAGTTGGTTGGTTTTTCTTCTAACTCAGTGAAGAGATTTTTGAGATGCCTGTGGACTAAATGAATGAGAAAAATACTGGAAAAGATGGGCGTCACTGTTGGAGATGTTGGAAACACCAATCTATCCATTCTCCTTCATTCACTCGCATCGGTTTATAAGCACATCCTTGTGTAAAGGAGGTTTAGCCATTACTACGGCAGCATGCTCTGTTTCCCAGGCCCTATATAGGTTAATAGCCCTTGTGGGTGATAAGCATCTCTCTATGAGGGTAATGGTCTGTGCAATCTGGTGTGGAATGGCCACAGGCAGACAGACATCTGCACCCACGCTATATCTGGACCGCTCCGGTCTAAATTAGGAGCCCGTGGGCTGTGGGTCTCCCAGGTGAACTCTTTCCTGACGCTCATGGATGTTATTTGTGTCTGTGAAATGAGAGAACTGCACTGGTGGCAAACGAAACGCACAAACGCAGTGAAGAGTCGTGTCATGTGTTACACCACAGCGCGTCCGTTTTAGTCTTGAGTTTATGCTGTGGATTCATTGATTTCAATGTGGTTGCTGCATCAGAAGGATGTGGAGGGAAAAGTCAGGGGTTTGTGAAAGCGGTTGATCATGCAATCGAAATGTAACAGATTTTATCTTTTGCATCTGGTGGTGTAGATGTGGTTTCCAGTTCCCTTTCAGTCGGTCACTCCCGACGTCACGTCGGATGACCGACAAATTGGGATCTCGCTTAGAGAGACCAGTCTACTTCAAGTGTAAACTAAACGAGCCAATGCACATTGGCATGCGATTATTGCATCCAGTTGCTGCTGATCACAGCGCGAGTATAAGTAGGCAGCAGATGCAGCGCATATTCAGCTTTTCGCTTCGGAGCCGAGCGGTTCTATCGTTCTGCTCCTGACCTGCTACGTAGAGTAAAAACTACAGTCAAACACGCTCTTCGTGGGCTCTCGTGCTGGTGGTACGGCACTTCAGCGGCGGTAAAGGGAACGTCTCGGTTACGTATGGTAACCCTCGTTCCCTGAAGGAGGGAATGGAGACGTCACGTCCCGTCGCCACAGCTCCTGTACCACCGTTGAGCGGCTGGGTGACCGGCTCGGCACCTCAGCGAAAGCCTGAATATGCGCTGCATCTGCTGCCTACTTATACTCACGCTGTGATCAGCAGCAGCTGGATGCAATAATCGCATGCCAATGTGCATTGGCTCATTTAGTTTACACTCGAAGTAGATTGGTCTCTCTAAGCGAGATCCCAATTTGTCGGTCATCCGAAGTGACATCTCCGTTCCCTCCTTCAGGGAACGAGGGTTACCATACGTAACCGTGACGTTTCAGTGACTTGTATTTTATATTCATAGATACTTGTTTTATCCCAAAATTTTAAGTTTCTTTTAACAAGAAATAAAAATATATTGTAATTTGTATAATTAACTTGCAAAATAAAATTATAAAAAATATATATTTAGCATTATTATTCATTTTATTTTATAAAGAAAATGAAGCTTTTGTAGGATCTTTGTGACTTAGAATTAATTAAGAACATTAATTTATGAATAATTTATAAAATAATATTATAAAAATGCAAGGGTTTGTGAAAGTGGTCGATTGTGCAACCAAACTGTAAGAAAATTAAAAACTTTTGCAGCACCCTTCGTGTCTAGTTTTCCAGTTTCTTGAATTTTATATTCATAGTAGGGCTGTCATCGTTAACCCTTTAACCCAATTTGAACCCTTTAACCCAATTTTGCTTCTCTGCTTGCGATTAGATCATTTTAAGCCGCCAAACTCCGGGAACGTTTTCAGTCCATTGATCCAGTAAGCGAATGCATTCAAACAATCTGTCCAAAACAGTGCTAATATTAAGGAAACCAGGCTGATTATATCAGAGATTGCAGAGAGAACGGAGACTTGCGTTGCGTTTTAAGTGAATTATTCATTCCAGTGTGTTTGGCTTTAAAACACAAGCTCTGTCAGATTCTGTGATTGTCTCTGAAGAGCTCGAGCCCTCACATGTCGCGCTGTGTGAAGTACAGACTGAACGGTTTGTCAACACATCCCACCGCTGTACGGCCAGATGAGACGCGAACTACGGTTTCTCGACTGGATAACCAGTCTCACTAGTAAAGTTTTGATGGATGAAGACTGCAATCAAGCTAAAGACGATTGCGGTGGCGTACAGGAGTCGTACAGTAAGCACACGTGAGTCCGTTATAATAATGCGTGTATGAGTGCTCTTGACGCACTGATGGCACATTGTATTTATGCACAGGCACAGACATTTCCGTACATTCACGTTGTTTCCACACACATTCACCATAATGTTTTGATTTGTCATGTTTATGTTGCTGTGTTTAGTTATTCTGAATGGATCCGTGTACTGTAGTATATATGCAGTCAGCAGGTGGTTGGTTTGGGGTTTTTTTTGGCATCTCTATGTGGTCCTGTTCGGTATCGCAACTTGACTTCTCTAAAATGTAAAAAAGCTCTTTGCTGTTGCACTGTACACATACTATACAATTCTGATATGGGCTCCTTATATCATTTGGTTATTTGGTGTCCTTTTGGAGTTTCTAAGTGTCCTTTTTTGGAAAGTCATCTAAATGTATCTTGAAAAAAGCTTGCAGAAAATATAGTGTGTATATATATATATATGTATATGTATATGTTGCATGTTTTTATAAATAATTTATACAATTTAATTAAAAAAAAATAGAAAATAAATTATTATATATTATTAATTTTATTTCATGTTTTTAAAGAAACGGTTTGTTGGACCAATGGAATTTTTTGCATTTTAACATTCGCTTTCAAGCACATTTACTTTACCTGTTGTTTGCTGTTGCTGGTTAGTCTGATTATGAGTTTATATTGGTTATTATTTGTTAATTTCTTTACATCTTCTTGTACTGCGGTGGTCAGAGTGAATATTGCGGTCTCTCTCTCTCTCTGTTCCTGCGCTGTGATATAAAGCGAGTGTGTCATGATTGAGAGTGATTCTGGGAAACGCAGTGTGCTGGTGTCAAAGGCAGCTGAATAAATCTTGTAGCGGCGCGTTTATATGAGGGCATCCACGAGCCACAACAAACCGTCCATCCACCCGTGGATGTAGAGGTCAAAACCATTTACACAGACTGAGAATGAGACGCTGTATGAGTGTGAGAGAGTGAGACGTGGTCTGATGATCGATTGAACCACTCAGCACCCAATAAAACATCACGCATGAAGCTGCTGGAGAAATGCTGTTCAAAACTAAACTCTGCTCTCACCAGTGGCTTTTTTGGATAAATAATTTTTTTTTTTTTTGTGGTAAGGCTGACTGATAATTGAGAATTGGTGGTAATTTCAGAAAAAATATATATACTGTAAATATCAAGATGTTTATAAGTGTTTATATATGTAAAAGTATAGAATTATGACCTGGGATTATTTATACTTATTTATATACACTCTAAAAAATGCTGGGTTGTTTCTGTTATGTTTTTTTTTTTTTTAATAAAGAAAAATGGCTTAAAACAGGCACACATATTTAAAAAATGCAAGGGAAAAAATGTGAAGGAAAAAGGCAAGGGATTGTAAAAGTGGTTGGTCATTCAACCAAAATGTAACAACATTTTGCATCCATTCTAGGTGGTCTAGATGTGGTTTCCAGTTTCAGTTACTGGTATTTTATATTGATAGATGCTTGTTTTATCCCAAAATTAAAAGAAAGAAATAAGCATTTTTTTTTTTTTAACTACTCTAAAAAATGCTGGGTTGTTTCAACCCAACTTTGGGTGAAATATGGACTACCCCAACTTTTGGGTTAAAAATTTAATGAAAAAATTAACCCAACGGTTGGGTTAGTCCATATTTGACCCAAAGTTGGGTTGAAACAACTCAGCATTTTATATTTATAGTAAGTGATATGTAATACATATAGACTTATGACTTAACATTATTAATTTACTAATAATTTATTAATAATAATTAATTTATTAATAATACTTATTATTAATAATGCATTTTTGTAAAATATAATACATTATTATTATTATTACTACAGATTCTGAGTTCGTCTCCCTCGGTTCCTGAAAATAAAGTCTTGGTAAAGTATTCTCCAGCGTCTCCTCGTTCCTCGTGTGTGTGCATCGTGACACTCCTCTACTCTAATCTTCTGTTTTGTTCGTCCCAGAGTAGCAGGTTTCTCCTGATTGCAAGCTGTTTAACTAACTTTTTTTAATAAGAAAGAAATTTGAATGAGATTTTAATCACTAGTACGCTGAGACCATGAAAAATATCCTGCTGCTTTTGTTTGCAATTGCTTTTTTATGTGAGCCATTAAAGATGTGTTTTTAATTGCAAAGAAGAAAGATGCCATTGATTTGTTGTGCCCTTGTGAAGCAGACAGCAGATGAATACAGAACAGAGCAGAAGAACTGCTCATCTTTCAGGAGTTTTTCCCTTGTTCGCCAGATCTTGGCTTCTCGATAAAGATCCCGGCGAGAACAATAGCAGCCTGTTAATTACTCCATTGAAAAATGGAGTAGATAATGAGACGGTTATGTCATAAATGTATATGATTCATATTAAAACCTCAATGTCTAGAGCAGTAGTGGGTTGTTTACATGCACCCATCTGTTGAAAAGCAACCAGAGCTTTGCTAATGGCGCTGCTGCTGGTAACGGCCATATGCTTTGGTGAAAGGCTGTTCCCGTTCTGCCGTAAGAGTCTCGAAGTGAAGTCTGCAGCTTGTCCAAGCAGGTATATTGGCATACATGCACTATTTATGAAGTGCAACTTTGCTAAACAGTTGCGCACCTTTTGCACACAACTATTCTTAAATAGTTCACTTAAAAATGAAAATCCTGTCATCATTTCTTTATACATATCAATATAGTTGTATCAAAAAAAATTAAATAAATAATAATACATTTGAGTAAATTGTAATACATTTATTATTGTTAAATATTATTTTTATTATTACAAATTAAATATATGTTATTAAATGTAAATATTAATAAAACATTTAATAAATTGTATATATGCTTTAGATTTATAGTAAGTGATTATATGTAAAATAATTAAAAGTTATGATATATATATTTATAAATATAGACTTATAACTTAGGATTATTGAAATTTCTAATATACTGATGCTTATTATTATTATTATTATTATTAAAACATTTTGACTGAACACATGAGGCCAGCCGGAGTTATTTGAATGTAGCTGTGATTTGCGTTGACTTTTAGTGTGTCCTTCTCTGATTTCTTCGCTGCATTGGATTGTGCTGTTGTGTGCGTTGCAAATAAACTGCGCTATCAGTAGGTGCAATTTGCTATTACTTGAGTCTTTTCCATGCAACAGCATAAATTTTGAGTTAGACTAAAGATCCCGGCTCTTTTTCTTTGGGCACTGAGTCGTTCAAGCATGCAGCAGACAGAAGAACCGGTGGACTTCAGCCAGAACCGAGAGGATCGCCTTTGATTCCTGCTGCCCACTTCCTCTGGAGCCAAACCAGCGCCTGGAGGAGGATCAGCAGTCCGCCCACTCGCAGGTTTACCCCGCAGACTTCACACGCTCACGTGTTACCGCGGTAAAACTCACATGAGCTGGTGCGTGTGTGTAATCAGCAGAAGCATGGCTGTTGCTCATTCGTAGGGGCAGTGAGTTGAACTTTCATGCGTAACTCGTACAGGAGCGAGATGTTTTCAGAGGGCAACAGCAACTTTCTGAAGGCGAGAATCAAACACGAGCGATGGAGGAATAAAATCTGTTTTTAAGAACATTAAGAAGACGTGATCGTTTACACTGTGCAGATTCTTATTAGTTTGTAAAGGCACATCAACCAGACCATTTATTTATTGATTGATTTATTTGTTTGTTTCTTTATTTGTTTGTGTGTATATATATATATATATATACTCATTAATGTTTTTAATGTGTTGAATGTTATAAATAAATACATCTCAGAGTTTTTTATTTCTATATTTATACATAACTCTTTTAGTTATTTATGAATCTCACTCATTAATGTTTTATTTTTTATGTATTTGAATGCTATTTATAAATCTCACTCAGTGTTTTTATTTACATATTTGTACATAAAGGTATTTATTTAGTTAGTTATTTATACATCTCACTTATTCATGTTTTATATTTTTATGTATTTGAATGTGATTTATTTATTTATAAATACATCTCTCTCAAAGTTTTTCATTTATATATTTATACATAACTATTTTTGTATTTATAAATCTCATTAATATTTTATTATGTATTTGAATGTTATTTATAAATCTCACTCAGTGATTTTATTTATATATTTATACATAATGGTATTTATTTATAAATCTCACTCAATGTTTTATTTTTATTTATATAGTGGAATGTTATTCATTTATTTGTAAATAAATCTCACCTAAAGTTTTGATTTCTATATTTATTAATAACTTTTTTTAGTTATTTATAAATCTCACTCATTAATGTTTTTAATGTGTTTATGTATTTGAATGTTATTTATAAATCAATATTTTTATACATATGTATGTAATTATACATTTATTTATTTAACATAACATATTTATTTAACAACGGCATGAATTTCTGTGAAGCTGCTTTGAAACAATTGCGAAAAGTGCTACACAAATAAACTTGACTTAAATGTATAAATACACAAAATATTAAATTAAATGAATGAATGAATAAATAAATGTTGTGTATAAATACATAAAATGTTGAGTATAAATAAAAATACGTATATACATGCATGAAAGACTATTAAAATCTAGTTGTTGTTGTCGTTGTTTTCCGCGCTGTTGCAGTTTGTGATCTAATCTCTGTTTTCAGGAGGTTGTTTCCCTGTATAATTATGAGGTGTCAAAACATAAATCAGTAAATAAAGGTTTTCTACAAAACAATACTTGCCTGCTGGTTTAATACTGTATGACACCTGATTATTTCTTACTCGTTTTACTGCAACTTTTGTTAAAGTTACATTTATTCATTGAGCATTTGCTCTTGTCCAAAGCCACCTATGAATGAGGTTAATAATACATGCATATATTTAATTATTTAGCATTTTTCCAAAGCAAAATAAATAAATAATTATAAGAAACCCACAGTATTAGCATCAGCTCAGCACTACATCAGTACGAACTAACGTATCTGAACTCATGATCTAATACATCTCGCTTGTTTTAATTGCTTATTAGCGACATGAAAAGGCTTTGCTCGGCGCCAGGCTGACTCTCATTGTCCGTCAGGTCGTTCTCTCGTCTTTGGTGGTTGAAAGCGATCCAGTGAGCTCAAAGCCATGATTCTGGTCAGAGCAGACGCGCCGCGGCCTTTCACTTTGATACAACATGGTTCGGTTAAATCCGGCTCCCAAAGGTAGCGAGGTCTGGATGCATGTTGCCATAGAAACTCTGGTGGAAAGGCTCCCTGTATGAGACCGGAGCCAAAGGCGCCGGAGCTAATGAGGTTGCGAGAAAGGGCATCCAACATGGCGAGGAGCCTCGCGGAGGACAAGGTGACAACAATGACAACAGAGGCTCTCCAGTGCGCCCGCGGCCCAGAGACGCTGACTCATCTGATTTAAAACCTCCTCCTTAACAGCTCTGCCATCATCAGAGTGAATATGCATTTCACTGCATTCTTTCCAGGACCGAAGAGAGAAAGCGTGGTTGATTATCACAGATGTAGGTGGACTGACGCTTTTGTTGAGAACCCTTGTTAGTGGTGTTTGCTAGAGAAAGCATCACTAAAGCTATTCGGTGATTTGGACAAACACACTAACTTTGGGATTTCTGGTTGCACCATTTGTTCTGATAAAAAATGTGATTTAAAATATATATTTTTTTTTTTGCGTGTGTAAAAAGCACCAGGTCTGCAGTGCTTCTTTGTCAGGCTGCATAATTTGGCCAAATAAATTGTGATTCTACATGACTCATGTCATAACTTAAAATTAAAGTAATAATAATACCGGTAATATTAAAGTTTTCATTTAGCCAAAAACTGAAAATAAAGTTTATTTAATATTTTATTTAATCGCATTTATTTTATAATCTACACTCAAACACGAACTGATTTGTAAAAAGCACCAGGTTTGTAGTGCTTCTTTGTCGGGCTGCATAATTTGTCCAAAAATGTGTGATTGTATATTAATATGACTCTAAAATTAAAATAAAAATAAAAATTATATTAGTGATGCAGCAAACTGCTTTAACACCTTTGTTGAAATTAAAGTTTTCATTTAGCCAAAAACCAGAACCAAAAATACAGTTTATTTCACATTGATTTAATAATCAACACTTAAATACAAACTGAGGTGCATATAAACATTTAAGTTGCACATAAAAGTTTATTTAATAATCAATGAATTAAGCACATTTATTTAACAATCAATGCAATTATGTTTCCACTCCAGTTCATTGTTGAAATATGAACATTTAAATGGTGGCTTTAATAAAAACTTGTTTTCATGACATATTTATTCAAACATACATTAAATAATTAATGCAACAGCCTAAGTTAAATATAATGAATATGTAGTGAATATATTTCAGTTGCTGAAATGTCAGTGCATCACTAAAAATAAATAAATTAAGTAATTAATTAATAAATAGTAGTAGTAGTAGTAGTAATCATTATTATTATTATAAAATATTATACTGTATTACAATATTATTATTTATTAATAAATAAAATATGAAAAAAAAAATAGGAACCCTAGGAAGTGTTGAGCTGATGTCAGTGGTTTTTGTGATTATGCTGCAGAAAGCGATTGACTGGCTCTAGGTTTTTCAGTCTGCCAGTCAGCGGTTCAGGAATATTGTTTTATTACAGGCAGTGCTGGATTCCTGAAGACACAGAGAGAAATGAACAGAGGTCTCCATGCGCAGGAGTGCTGTAATATATGCAGGTGTGCAGATGAATCTAAATCCAATTTATTTTCCTCTCAGCAGGACCTTTCATTTTGCCCGGCGTCCTGCAGAGAATAAAAAAACAGATTTGCATGAAACAAGCACATGTGAGAGAATTACAGACTTCACATGATGATACAGTATCTGTGTTTGAGAGTTTGACGTGCGGTTATCATTGCAAAAGCTGCAGTTTTATTAAATACATGCCATGCTTTATGGTTTACTGTTACTGACAATGAAGAAATGAAGACTAAAATATTAGCATTGTAATTTTACATTTGTACTATAAAATAAAATAATTTTTATAGTACAATATTTTTATAGTATAGTATTTTTACAACATATTTCTTGTTTTATTTATTTTTTTATTAAATGAAATTCATAATAAAACTCATTATTAATATTTTACAGTCATGTTAAATAGATCAAAAACAATGTGAATAAAAACAGACTGAGTACATATAATGATAATAATAATAATAATCCCAAACAGTATTTCCACAGTACAATATTTTTATAGTACTAAAGTATTTTTACAATATATTTCTTATTTTATTATATATTTTTATTGATTGGTAATATTTAGTATTTTTGTATTATAGTATTTTTACAATATATTTCTATTTTTATATATAAATGTATTATATATTTTTATTGATTGATAAATCTAATAAAACTCATTAGTATTAGTATTATTAATATTTTCTAGTTATTGAATAGATCAAAATCAGTGTATATGAAATTTAAATAGTTTTTTTTAATTTATTTATTTACTTTTTTTTAATTCACTTTATGGTTACAGAATGTGATGCTTGATGTTTAATGAAAATGTAAAAAAAAATAAGATGTAAATATTTGTATTGTATTTTTACATTTGTCCTATAAAATTTAAAAAGTACATATAGTTTATTTTACAGTATATTTGACCGTACAGTAGTATTTTTACAAAATATTTACTTAATAATAGTTAAGAATAAGAATAAAACATGATTATTATTATTAATATTTTCTAGTAATATTGATGGATCAAAAACAGTGAATAAAAACTTAACTGTAAATATTTTTTTTTTTTTTTTTTAGAGAACGCAATGCTGGATCTTTTAATGTTTGAAAATTAAGAAATTAAGACATACATATTAGTACTGTAATTTTACAGTTGTACTATAAAAAATATATTTTTTAGTTTTTATATATAGTTTTTTATTTTGCTGTACAGTAGTATTTTTACATAATATTTTTCATTTTATATAATATTTTTATTAGATAATCAGAATTCACAAAAATTATAAAGAATAATTATAATTTTTAGTGCTATTGAACAGATCAAAAACAGTGTAGCGAGTGGAAAGAGTTTTTTTTTAACTTTTTTTTGTTTAGCTTTATGGTTACAGAAAGAGGTTTGAGTTGGTTCATATAAAGAGTAAACCCAAATGTGAACACCCACTTTTTTTTTTCAAGTTTTTCCACAAATTGTTTAGCCCTAAAAGGATTTTTCTATGCAGATGCACTCTACTGCAAAAATCACCCCAGTCTTTCTAGAATGGTTAATTCTTTCTAAATAGATCTATTCAATTCCTGCATTTTTTCATATTGCAATGCCATTTTTTTTCCAATATCATGCATCCCTACTGATTCACAGATCCCAACGTTTCTGCAACAAACAAGAACACCCTCGCATTGTGATGTTGAGTTTTTGCATTAAAAAGCATCATAAAAATGTGAAAGATAATACATGCATCATGTTTAGCACACATTTTCATACAGAAAAATAAAATGCAATAAAAATAATCGTGCAGTAAGCATAGGCGATTTACAGGCTTGATCTTTTTTTAGTGCCGATCTCACGCACATCTGTCCGGCTGACACAGAACTCCCCTTTTAAAGAGTCAATTTAATATTCAATAACCGCATGTATTATTCATGTGCTATTCAGAGCTGGTGTCTGCAGTACACTCAGCGGCTTTCACTAATGAACCCGTGTCGTCTGTCATGCTGTCGGAGGAAAGCGCTTTAAATAAAAGTCTAACAGTAGTCTGGCTGCAGGGGCCCCAGGGGCCAAAACCAGTCGTGAGGGATACGGGAAAATCCTGCTGGAAACAAAGCTGGAATGAGTCTCCTCACTGCAGAACATCACTGGAACATGCACTGACAATATTATAATAAAATTGTCCTATTGTTACAAATATATATTTTTTTTTCACATGGAAAAGCTTTGTTTTTTTTGTTTTTTGTCAAAATAAAAGTTTGATGATTAAACTTTTAAAATCGAAGAAATATCAATATTGTAATTTTACAGTTATAATGTAAATAAAAAAGGAGTTTATATTATTATACTTGATTTTTTATTTTACAGTGAAATATTACAATAGCAATGTCTATTTTTGTTTTTATTTTTTTGTATTTTATTTTTCTGCAATTATTTAATATGATATATTTATTAATAATAATAATAATAATAATAATAATAATAATAATAATAATAAAATAATAGCCAAATTGATGTTATTATATTATTTTTCTTAAATAATTGTTTTTATTTTATAGTGAAATATTACATTAATAATATATCTTATTTTGTTTGTATTTAGTATTTTTTGTTTGTTTTTATTAGTATTAATTAATCATCATTTCTCTGTGATCTTCTGGTCTGTAGACCCTTCAGTGTGCATCTGTGGGATTTTTTCTTGCCTGTTTTATGGTCTAACAGCTGAAAATCATGCATTCATAGAAGTTGAATACTTTGTATTAATGGTTTGTTTTAATCTTTTAGAACAACTATGAGCACTAATTGACTTTGCAAACACCACTAACAGAAATCGACAAGCACATTCTTGATGTTCAGCATTTAAATGTGTTTACAGAAATATATGGTACGTTTAATAATGTTTTAATCTTTTTATAGTGTCATTGGCGTCTCCCTCAGAGCAGCCGTTCAGCTGAATCATGATGATTTAAGCTCCAATTTAATCACCAAGATTTACATAATTTACAAATGCAGATCCTGTAGGACCAAACGGCCTGAAGGACATGCAAATGAAGCTTATATTTCACCCAAAAATGAAAATTTGCTGAAAATATACTCTCCCTCAGGCCAAGACATAGATCAGATTTGGAGAAATGTAGCATCGCATCACTTGCTCACAACTGGATCCATCCACAAGTAATCCACACCACTCCAGTCCATCAGTCAATGTCTTGTGAAGTGACATTTCTAACTAAAATATGAGTCTATAATCCATAATAACGCTTCCTGCAGTGAAAAAGTGGTCTGATCTGAATCAGGAGACAAATCTGCACAGATTCAAAACAGCTCTAAACAAATATGTGGCTGGATTTTGATGTGAGAGACAACAGGAGATGGACTTTTCACTGGAGGAAGTGTTATTATGGATTATGGACTCATATTTTAGCAACAATTTAAAGTTAAAAATACCTTAATGATGGATTTGTTTCAGCTTTTGTCTTCTCCAGATGTCGACTGATGGACTGGAGTGCTGTGGATTACTTGTGGATTATTGTGACGTTTTTATCAGCTGTTTGGACTCTCATTCTGACGGCACCCATTCACTGCAGAGCATCCACTGGTGAGCAAGTGATGCAATGCTACATTTCTCCAAATCTGATGAAGAAACAAACTCATCTACATCTGGTATGACCTGAGGGTGAAGACATTTTCAGCCAATTTTCATTTTTAATTCATGTGAATACCTATTTCTGATTGTGTGCATGTTACAGAAAATCTTGTCTTCATAATCTTACATCAAAGATGTCAAATAAAATGTCACATTACGCAAGTATAAGTGGTTGCAAATGGCATCTTAGTTGCTGTATTTATGCTTTCACAGAAATAAAAGGGAACGTTGGATTCATTGATGTACTCTATTATGGGTGTGACGGTCTATTCAGTGTTTGCACATCTTTCTGATTGAATCAAATATTTATGAGCATCATTTAGCAATGGATCTGAATGCTAGTTTGGAGCGAGACGTTGGTGGCGCCGATCAATCCTTTGGCCCCTCAAGTGGCATGAAGACAATTCAAGCTCTAATATTACTCATTGAACCGTCACTGAAATGAGCGAAGGCTTCCGGAGCTCTGATGGATGTAGACTCTGTAATAGCGTGCTTTTCCTCTGGGTGTGTTGTGGGCATCACATCCGGAACTGATAAAACATTTGATTGTTCTTGATGAAAAACCATCGGTATCTTTTTTCCATTTGTTGTCGGTGACGTGTTCATGTGCACTTTGGGATTTCACTCGTCCTCATGCAAACATCCAGACGTGTTCAGCGGTGGGAGTGATTTTACCCTTGAATATGTTTGTTCAATTTGTCTGATTATATTTGTCTGCTGTGGCACGGATTGCACTTGCACATGATACGCATTTCATGTTAATATTAATATATCTTTAATTTTTTTGGTTAGTTTTGTATATTTAAAACAAGTATATTAGTATATTTAAAAAAGAGTCCAATGTAAAATCTCGGTCATGAAGTCATTTCAATAAAAGCAAAATTAATAAAAATTTGTAAAAATTAAATTAATTTAAATACATTTTTTAATACTTTTGATTTTTCTGTTATTTTTGTATGATTAAAAAAAGTGTTGCGCCCAATGTAAAATCTGTATCCTGAAGTAATTTCAATAAAAGCATTATTTGTTTATTTATTTAAATACATTTAATTTTTCAGTTATTTGTGTATGATAAAAAGTGGTGTGTC
Source organism: Sinocyclocheilus anshuiensis (assembly GCF_001515605.1). Classification (NCBI taxonomy): domain Eukaryota; kingdom Metazoa; phylum Chordata; class Actinopteri; order Cypriniformes; family Cyprinidae; genus Sinocyclocheilus; species Sinocyclocheilus anshuiensis. The sequence continues at coordinate 1,995,187 of NW_015557186.1, read as the reverse complement.
CAATGTAAAATCGGATCTTAAAGTAATTTTAATAAAAACAAAATTTAGGTAGATTTTTATTGGTTTATGTATACTTTTCTTTTTTTTTCTATGACAAAAAAAAACAAAAAAACATTTGTATTAAATGTAAAATCTGGGTCCTGAATTTAGTTAAACGAAAAAATTTTATTTTTTATTTTTATCGATTTAATACATTTTATTTTTTTTATTGCTTTTACATGATAAAAAAGTGTTGTGTCCAATGTAAAATGTGAGTCCTGAAGTAAATATTACAAAAGCAAAATGTAGGTAGAATTTATTTGTTTTTTTATTTAGTTATTTATTTATTTTAATATATTTCTTTATTTACTTACTTACATATTTATTTTAATATTAATACATTACATTTTTCTAATTATTTTTGTATGATAAAAAAGTATATGAAATGAACTTCTAATGTTTTAATGTAAAATCTTGGTCTTGAAGCAATTTCAATAAAAGCAAAAATGATGAAGAATGAATTAAGTTATTTGTTTACACACACACACACACACACACACACACACACACACATATATATTCATTTTTCATTTTTACCGTATTGAAATTGATAACTAGTTTTGTTTACACTCACACACTCACACACACACACACACACACATATATATTCATTTTTCATTTTTACCGTATTGAAATTGATAACTAGTTAGATTTTTTCCATTTGTTGTCGGTGACGTGTTCATGTGCTCTTTGGGATTTCACTCGTTTGCTGGCTCGTTCTCAATCATCCAGATGTGTTCAGCAGTGGGAGTGTTTTTCAGGCTTGATTATATTTGTTAAAGCATTGGTTCTGCTGTGGTGCGGATGGCTCTCACACATCAGCGCTTGATTGGAGAGTCGTTGCGTTGGCTTTAATTAGCCGCTGACAGCTGAAAGCCGAACACACACCTGTTGCACAGCTGCATGAGCTGCCGAGAGAAACACTTGTTGAACGACACGACAGATGAAAGATCTGCTCCAAAACCAGAGAGGCTTCCTACCTGATGAACACTTTCAGCTACAGACGCAAAGGCTCTTTTGGCTGAAAATCGGCTCCACATTGCAGCTCATTCTGGCCAACAAACGCCCACACAGACAGGAACAGAGCATCTGACCGGCGCGCAAACAACCAGCCAGACGTATTTCATTGTTACAGTCCAGGTTTACATGAAACAATTAGCATGGGCATATGCATTTCATATTTCATATTTGATTATTTTTGTATGTAAAAAAAAATAAAATAATAATTATATAATGTAAAATTGGGGTCTTGAAGTGATTTCAATAAAAGCTAAATTGAGATAGAATGTATTTATTTATTTGTTTAAACAGATTACATTTTTTGCTCATTTTATATGATAAAAAAAAGTGTTGTGTCCAATATAAAATCTGGGTTCTGAAGTAATTTCATTCATTCATTAATTAATTCTTTCACTTCAGAGGAAAACAATTGAGAGTTAATTTAATAAAAAAAATAGATAGAATTGCATGTTTCATTCATTCATTCATTCATCCATTCATTTATACATACTTTTATGTATTTTTTTTAGCTATACTTATTTTGCTATATTTTTTATGTTTATTTATTTGTTAATTTTATTTTCATTTATTAATATGTTTATCTATCTAGCTGTTTATTCATCCATCCACCCATCTGTCCACTATTAATTAATTGATTGATTGATTGATTGATTCATTCATTCATTCATTCATTCATTCATTCATTCATTCATTCATTCATTCATTCATACACAATTGCTATATTTTTTTCCATCTATATTTATTTGTTTATTTTCTTTTTGTTCCTTTATATATTCATCTACCATTATTTATTTATTTATTTATTTTAATACATTTTAATATTAAATTTAGGTTATTTTTGTGTGATTAAAAAAGTGTTGCGCCCAAGCGTTCTGAAGTAATTAAAAAAATCTCTATATATATATTTTTTTATTTATATATTTATCTACTTTTCTGTATATCCATCTATCCATTATTTATTTATATTAATGCATTTCATTTTTTGTATTTTTGTGTGATTAAAAAGTGAGTCCTAAAGTAATTTTAATAAAAGTAATATTTAATGAATTTGTTTGTTTGTGTATTTTAGATGAAAACAATCGTGTGTTAATTTCAATACAAATTAGCTTCAATTTTATGTGTTATTTATTTATACATTTATGTATATTTCTATCTGTCTTTCTATCTATCTATCTATCTATCTATCTATCTATCTATCTATAGTGTTGTGTCCAGCGTGGGGGCTGAAGTTGAACTGGCTGATGCTTTAGATGTTGTTTCTTCATCAGCAGCAGCAGGTGTTTTTAGCATCCAGATAAAAGCGCTCATGGGAAGCGGTTGTGGGCGAGATCACAGCGGTCTTAAAGAGGCTTTACAGGCTTATTCTGCCGTGTTTTACGGCTTCATTCCTGCGCTTTTCCCTCAGGAGGCGAAGCTGCGGGAGCTGCTGGATGTGGGGAATCTGGTGGGCCGGATAGAGAACCGGATGCTGACGGTGGTGACGGGGCCAGACATGGTCAACATCCAGTACCTGAACTTCATGGCCTTCCAAGAAGACGTCGCCAAGGTGTTTTACTGCCTCTGAACATTTCATTAGATCAGCGGAGCGTGGAGTGGCAGATATTTCTGGCAGTGAGATACTTGTGCAGCATAAATCCTAGTCAGGATACTTGACCTGAATTGTTTTAATGAAACTGCCTTTTGTGTTGTGCGTCGTCATTGATGAAGGAGTGGGCAGATGAGCTCTTCAGTCTGGCGTCTAACCTGCTCGCTCAAAACATGGGCCGAGAGTCCTGTCTGGAGAAAGCGTGAGTACCTGATGATTATATTTACCTGCTTCCGTCAGGAGGCCGTTCACACCTCAGTCACAGGATTTTGTTCTATTAAAAATTTTTAAATGTGTTTATGACTCATTGTCAGGAAACAGTACCAGATTTAAAAGAATATACGGTAACACTTGTATAATGTATAATGCATTGCAAGGTATTCATAATGTACTGTGTGTTGTAATGCATTATATAATTTTATAAATAATTGTTACCAAAGTTAAAATGCATTTTAATATATGAAGGTTTGTTTGTCGTGCGTTTTAATGCATTGTACTTTATAAAGGTGTGACAATTAAAAAAAAGTATTACAATGTATTCATGAGTTATTCATGAGATCATACAGTGCATTATAAGGTGCATTACAAGGCATAGTTAATGCATTAAAACTACATTTATAATGCATTATGTATAAAAGCTTTAAGTCAAGTGTTACAGAATATGTTTTTATTAATGAATGAATTAATTAATATTATTTAATTAGTTAATTAGTTAATACATATTCTTTAATTAATTAATTGGTACTTTAATTTTTTAGATTTATTTATTTATTTGTGTGTTTGTTTGTTTATTTTTTTGTGAACTAACCCTTTAAAACAGGCCAATTAATGTTTATTGGAAAACAATAGTGTTAATTTCAATAAAATACAAATTTAGAATTTTTTTTGTGATTGTCTATTTTGAATCTTTTATCTGTTTTTACGTAATTATCTGAAGTAATTTTAAGTAATAAAATATTAATCAATCAATCAATCAATCAATCAATTAATTAATATCAATATATTTCTTTTTCTTTCTTTCTTTCTTTTATTTTATTTTTGATTATTTGGTTATTTTTGGATGATAAAAACGTTTTGTGTTCAATGTAAAATCTGTGTCCCTAAGTAACTTAGAATTGTATTTATTTAGTTAGTTAGTATATACTTTTTAAAATCTAATTATATATTTTTATATTTATATCAACTTATTTTGTTTTTGTGTTTGTTATCTTACTTAGCATTTTGTCTATTTTTATGCATTTATAAATTTATTTTTATTGCTTCATATTTTTTATTTTTAATTTGTGTATTTCTTATCTATTTATTTTATCTAATTATTTATCTTTTTATCAGTTTTTTTATTAATTTGTTTTATCTGTTTGTTTGTCTGTCTATATTTATCTATTTATTCATTTATTGAATTATTAGTGTGCTGGTGATGAATGGGAATAAATATTGTGTGTATATTTCTATATCTGTATCTATAAACACAATCAGTCAGTCATGGAGACACAGTTTCCTGAGAATGGCTGATCTAGTTTTTCCATGAAATTGTTTTATGACCAGCTTCACGAGACTCAAGCTGCAGACGAATCAAGAGGGTCGAATCCCAGTGAAAAAGTAAGACTCAGCTCTGTCTCACATGATGCAGCAGAACGTGATCAGATCTGAATGCTCCTCATGTTTCGCTCTCTTTCTGCAGCATCTTCCGCTTGTTCTCGACCGACCGGAAGCGTGTGGAGACGGCGCTGGAGAGCTGCAATCTTCCGGCCGGCCGGGTGAGCATATGTTCGGCTAATCGCTCCAGAATCCCGCTGGCAGACAGGAAGACCTCATGTTTCCACAGGAAGTCAATTTGTGGGTTTTACCAAAAACGTGTGCTTTCAGATCGAGGCACGCCGCCTGACAAATGACTCACTTCCAGAATCAAAGGGAGTCTGTTTGTCCTGATGGACTTATTTACCTATCCTATCCTAATTGCCTTATTGTTTTATGGCAAATGTAAAGGTTGAACATTTTCTCAAAATCTATAATGTTAAAAGGCCTCAGGAGGAAACAAAGTAAATAGATCTATCTTTCTATCTATCTATCTATCTATCTATCTATCTATCTATCTATCTATCTATCTATCTATCTATCTATCTATCTATCTGTCTATCTATCTATGTATTTATTTATACATACTTTGATTTATCTTTTTATCTCTTTTTTTCTGCTTTTTCACTTCCAGGATCAAAGCTAGTCTATTTGTTTACCTTATCGTTTTACAGCAAATCTAAAGGTTGAATGTTGAAGACAGGGAGATTTTCTAAATCCGTAATGTTAAAAGGCCTCGAGAGAGTCGTGAGGGAGAAAGTGTGTAACTAGTGAGAAATCATCACGGCCTCCGCCTCTGACTCACTCACTCACATCCTTTCATCTGTTTTTTCTTCTTTCTTTAGCATTAATCAGCCGCGGGCGCTGGATGCTTTGAATGTTTACTGTGGGAGATGAACGTCTGACAGCATGTGGATGACATTGAGTAATGTTTGCTCTCCGACAGCGTTGTCCATTATTGGGATTGACGTAACAAAACAGTCGATTCGTTGTCTGCTGAACTAGGTTCTTAGGATGCAATTAGCTAATTAATTTTGAGGCAAGCTTAAATATTTTTGTTTTATTCATATGAGGCCACTTGTTAGTAAAAGCAGGTTTAGCTTCTCTATTTTTGGTGATTAATTTCTGGCGTGAGACTGAAGACTCGTTGTCATTGTTATATGTTATATGTTATATGTTGTATAATAAATGCATGAATATGTATTTCATACTTTGGTTACACTTGACTTTATTTTACAGTAAGTGTACTTACAGTGTACTTACCCAAGAAAGTACTGGGTAGTATAAGGTAACTACATGGGGGGTAAGGTTAGATTTTGGGGTAGGTTCAGGGTTAGAACCTAATTATTACCCAATTATTATAATTACGAAACAGGAGGGTAAAATAAAGTGCTAGCCATAATTTGATTGTCTGTTCTTGTTCGTCTCTGCAGAACGACTCCATCCCTTTGGAGGATTTGACACCTGATGTTTACAAATCGTTCATCAACAACCTCTGCCCACGATCTGAGATTAACCAAATATTTGCTGATCTGTAAGTCTTTATGGAGCCATTTTCAGCTGATGCTGTAGCTAAGAAGGCCTTCAGTAAAAGAAAAAAAAATATTTATTTATTTATTTATCTGTTTATCCATTTATCTATTTATACTTTATTTATGCATTTATTTATGCATTATTTGTATCTATTTATGTGTTTTTATGATTGATATATTTTTATCTATTTCTTTATTTTTCTAATTTTTATTTATTATACTTTTACTTATTTTTTTGTGCTTTTTTATCTGGTTTTATATATGCAATTATTTATACATTGTTGTATATATTTGTCTGTTTTTTTTTCTGTTTTCATCCATGTATTTATTTGTCTAATTTTTTTAATGTATTTATTTATCTTTGATTTATTCATACATTTATTTATTATGTTTTTGACTAATTTTTATTGATTTATTGATATTTTATTTATTTTCACATTTATCTGTTTATTTAATCTGTTTGTTTGTTTGTTTACGTATATTTATTTATTTATTTTATCTATTTACCTGTTTTTTTTTTGTCTGATTTTTCTATTTAATTTTTAAATTCTGAATATTGTTATGTTCTTTTTAATGTTTTTTGTTTATTTATACATTGGTTTTATCTGTTTTTATCTTTATATATATATATATATATATATTTATTTATCTGTCTCATTTTCTGTTTATTTATCTTTTATTTATTTATTTGTTCATTTGTTTTTCCTGTTTT
>NW_015557186.1:1986875-1987429 GCF_001515605.1 Sinocyclocheilus anshuiensis | reverse complement strand
ATATAGTAGTTAATGATGCCTTGAAGTCATATTGGAGTGATATTTATGAGATGAGAGCATTGCAGTGTTGTAATTATTTAGGGGCGTATAACAATTTTAAAAATCCTGATGAAAGATAATTGGTATTGATCATAACAGAGACATTCCTTTAAAAAAATCCGCCTTGCTGAAAGTCATTGTGTAATTTGCATGCTGGGATGATGTAGTTGCTCATCTCTGTGTTATGATTATCACTGTAAACTGTATGCTCTTTCCTGGATCTCTCTTCCTCTCTCCAGCGGCGTGAAGAGCAGAAACTCTCTGACAGTGGATCAGATGACAGAATTCATCAACAACAAGCAGCGGGACCCGCGTCTGAACGAGATCCTGTACCCGCCGCTCAAGCCCGAACAAACCCAGCTGCTCATGGAGAAGTTTGAGCCCAACCCAGCCATGATTCAGAGAGGTCTGTCCCAGACAAACGCCTGAAATTAATCAAAACAGGCTTTCTTCATTCGCAATCGCTCTCAAGCACGTATGCTGTCATGTTCTTCCATTGAGCACAACAGATGCTC
>NW_015557186.1:1958036-1986865 GCF_001515605.1 Sinocyclocheilus anshuiensis | reverse complement strand
GATGCTCTTTCCCTGCTTTATAGTACGGCTGAATGATTTGGGGGAAAAATGTAAGTGTTTTTTTTTTTTCAGATTAAGATTGTGAATGTGATTTTTATTTATTTATTCGTACATTAATTTATTTGTTTATCTATTAATTAATTTAGAGATCCAAGTTTGCTGTGTTTGTATGTTGGGCTGCAAAATTTTGCCTCAAAAAAACATATTAGGATTATATATCAGTATGAATTATAAATTACTATAGACTACTAGTATAGACTACTAATAATAATAAAGTTAACAATACAATAATAATAATAATAATAATAAATAGTAAACCAAATGGAATATATTACTGTTGTTATAATACTTTCACAATAAAAAATTAAAAAATAAATCTACAATAACAATTATAATTATTAATAATTATTATCATAATCGTTTTTTTTTTTTTTTTGTATGAAGGACTGCAAAATTTGGCCCAAATCATACTGGGTTTATATATCAGTATGTGTATAAAATAACAGTACTACTACTAATAACATTAATAAAAATATATCATAATAATTTTATTATTATTATTATTATTATTATTAAATTTTAAATCAAATAAGGAATATGTTATTATTGTTATAATACAATTTCATGATAAAATAAAACAAATAAAGTATTTAATAATAATAATGATAATAATAATTTGATTGTATGTAGGGCTCCACAATTTGGCCAAAGTAACATTGGGATTATGTATCAGTATGGCTATAAAATACTACTAGTATTTTAGTAGTACTCTTACTAATATTATTAATAAATAATATTAATACAATATTAATAAAATAGGAATAAATAACAATAATAATAATAATATTTTATTTTTATTATTATTATTATTATATTTATGTCTTCATTTCTTCATTTCCAAGCATTAACCCATCAAGCTTTTATTTTGGCGGAAAACTGCATGAAGCCCTTAATCGTCTCCATTTTTGGCAACAGCTTTATTAATGCTTCTCATTACAAATCTGCAATATTGATTTTATTTCAATTAATCTTTCAGCTCTAGTTCACAGTGACTAAACTAACACCATAACAGTATTTCAAATGACTCATTCACAATATTGAAAATCTTCTAAAGTCATGTGACGCTTTGTGAGAGAAACTTTGTTAGTCATAATTCACTGAAAATCTTCCCCTTCGCTACAGCTTTCAAATGCAGCATGGCTTGGGTGTGTTGAGTGAAGTTTGCTTTGAATCCAGCAGCACAGACTATTGATTGTCCTGGCAGGATGGTGTTTTCTCTGTATCCCATCATCCCTGAGAGTGGCATGTGCCGCAGTGCGACCCAAGACGGCGATTAGCTCTGTTTGCAATGTGTTTCTCCATCAATCGCTGCTAGACAGCTCCATGTAATTGTTAATTGCTGATAATTGCGTGGGAGGGTTTTGCCTCGCGTTCCCATGAGGTGTTGCATTTATATAAGAGCAGAAGACATCAGGTCTTTATAATCGAGCGCCGTCTGGTCCCATCATCATGCTAATATGAAATCTAATCCCTCATTAGTTTTTCCACTCAACTAATTGATTGACAGCGGCTTTAAAACACTGATGTATTTCGATGTTCTCTGTCGTTTCAAACAGCAAAAACCTCAGAATTTAACCAGGAACGATCCTATTATAAATCCCATCCGTTTTAAATGCCTGTTGCCATGGATACGCTCATATCAGGTTCTGTTTGAAAATATTAACTTTACAGAAACACGAGTCACATTTGAGAATTTTCGGCATGAAAGATTAATAATTAGGCCTGAAACATTGTTGCAACGGCTAAATATAAACATGCATGTTTTTGTCAGATATTCTTAGTCATTTCGTCCTGTCAACGTCCTTCTCAGGAGGTTCGCTGTCTGTCAGCGAATCAGCACACAGGGTCATGAATATTAATTAGATTGTGACTTTCGCCCTACCTGATTCGCTGAAAAGCAGACGTTGGAGCAAATGATGGGAAACAAAATATGAATAGTTAATATACTTTTTTATATATACTAACAAATATGCTAATTCATTCTAAACTGAAAAGAATAGATATAAAGTTTAATCAGATTAAATCATTGGTTATTTTACCCAACATTTTTGTGCAGTATGTATTTTTATGTGTATTATAGGCTACATTTTAAATCTCTCATTTATAAGCACTAATTAAATATGTATATTATTAGTATTTATTTATTTTAGTATATAATTTATATTAGTATGTAAGTACATTTTAGTAAATTAATATACTAATTCATATAATTGTACTAATTAATACCAATTCATGCTAAACTGAAGTGTATAGATATAAATTCTAAATTATTTTACCCAAGATTTATGTGCAGTATGTATTTTATGCTTATTAAACATTTTACATCTCTCATTTAAAACATTATTTTAATTAACTAAAACTAAAACCATAAAAAATGTATTACTTGAAATAGAATAAATGTTAACTGAAATAAAATAAAATAAAATAAAATATAACAGACTTAAACGTATTTTATTTCAGCTAGTTTCCGATAATCGGTTTCTCATTTTAATTTAGTTTAACTTGTACTTTGTACAACAAAAAACTAAAAACTAAAAAACTAAAACTGAAATAAAAATGAATTAAAACAACAAAATTAATAAAACTGGCAAAGACACACAACAAAATTGCTAAAACTTTAACTAACATTAAAATGAAACCAGAAAATGTAAAAATAAAGTCTAATTAAAACCTTTAACAAAAACTATAATAGTATCTCAATGATACTAAAATAACACTGGTATGTCGTTAGTATATTAATATACTAATTAATATAATTATACTAATTAGTATAATAGTTCATTCTTAACTGAAGAATATAGATATAAATGGTGTAATCCAATTAAAAACTGATTATTTTACCCAACATTTTTGTGCAGTATGGAATTTTATGCTTTTTGTGTTTTTTATGTATTTTAAATCTTACATTTATAATGATTTGTTTCAGTTAGGATGTTGCTTTAGAATGTAAATAACTAATTTAATAAGTATATTAATATATATATTTATTTTTTTTAATAAGTATATTAATATATATATATATATATTTTTTTTGTATATTTTTATATTAGTATACTATAAGTATCTTTTCGTATATAAGTATTACATTATTATACTAATTAATTAACTATTTGATTCTAAACTAAAAAAATATAGTTATAAATAGTTTAATACATAGTACTTTAGTTTGAAATATTAATAGTTTAATATTTCAGTTAGGATTTAACACTTGTACTAATCAATACAAATATCATTAGTATATATTTATTTTAGTGTATTATTTATATTAGTATACATATATTTTAGTATACATTTTGTGTATTCATATACTAATTCATTCTAGACTGAAATGTATCAATTTTAATTGTTTAATGCAATTAAATATTGATTATTTCACCCAACATTTATATATATTTAATGCTTATACATTTTAAATCCATCACCTCTAAGGATCTATTGGATGTTGCCTATGTAAATTAATTCATTTCAAATGCTAATGAATACAAATAAATAACACATTTATATAAGTACATTTTAGTTTATAAGTATTAGTATATTAATATGCTAATTGATATACTCTATACTGAGAATTAAATAGCTTGATTCAATAAAAAATGTATTTAACCAACATTTTTGTGCAGTATGTACTTTTATACATTGCAAATCATTCATATACAGTATAAGGATCTGTTTCTGTTAGGGTGTCGCCTTAGAAGAGCAGACAGCGAGGAAGTGCACTTGTTTTTGGAACAGAGTCTCTGAGTTTTCTTATTCTGTGCAAAGAAAACAAAACCTCCATAACATTCTGCACCGTTTCATTACCATAGCAACAATAACTCACGAGATGCGGTCTGATGCTGCAGTGGAGCCGGGTTATTTATATCTCTCCATGGGCGAACTGGAGACCAGGTCACTGGATGATAATGCGCAGGCGGCCGTTAGCGTGACAGGTGATTGATCAGGCACATTGAGTCCAGAGGGGCCAGCGATGGCCATAGATGAGGATGATCATCGGGCTGTTTAGCTGGCGGTTCTAGCATGACACCTTGCTGTCACGCAGATTAGCGACTCTATTTTCTCAGTCCGATCTCAGAGACAGGCAGAGGACAGGCGAACGCCCACACGAGACACAGCAGACACACGAGAGATGCTGATATTTGAGTAGTAGGCTATTGATTGTAGATTTGGAGGAACAATCGGGTTGTAAATGCGGGAATGGTCTGCGTTGGCAGGATTATATTGTGCCCGAGCGACAGTCATTGTCCGATAGTCTGTAAACGCTGGAGACGAGGTGCTTATTTTTGTATTTGAAAGGGCTGTTAAAAAAATCATGCATCTTTTCTTTAACCCTGTAAAGCCTGACATATGAAATAATCACATCTTTTTTTAAATGGGAGAGTTTATTGTATCTTTAGACAAAATATAAAAGCACATCTTAGAAAACGGTTGCATATGCGTTTTTTTGTTGAGCATCATATATATATAGTGAGAATATGATGGAAAAAACTGCTCAGTTATATTAAGAGAATAATATATATATATATGCAATTTGGTGCAGATGCTGATATTTTTATGGACAAAAAGTGATGAAATTCTGATGCTTGTAATGTAAATCAATGAGATCTTTATAACAGTAGAGCAGATATGACATAAAATGATATAAATATCAGTCGTCACTCTATATCTCCAATAATCTGTCTCAGTAAACTGAGATTGAAATGATCCAAACATATAATGCAGTGCAATCCAGTGCTGATTGAGAGCTGAAGAAATAAACGCTCCCCAAAAGCCTGATAAACTGAGATTGAAATTATCCAAACATATAATGCAGTGCAATCCAGTGCTGATTGAGAGCTGAAGAAATAAACGCTCCCCAAAAGCCTGATGATCATATTTTATACTTTAGATTTTTCTAAAATAAATAAATGATGATGATGATGATGATTTACTCAACTGAAGGTTATTATTGCTAAATAAAAATACAATTATAAAAAATTATTTAAATAAAATAAACGTTAACTGAAATAAAATAAAATATTCAAAAAGTATACTAAACTAAAATTAAATTGAACAAAAACAATATAGACATATTACAAAAAAAAAAATAAAAACAATTGCAAAATTGCAAAACTTAAATTAACTAAAATGAAAATGAAAACAGAAAATATAAAAATAAAATCTAATTCAAAATATTAACTAAATGAACTAAAATTAAAACTTAATATAAAACAATATTGAAAATAATTAGTTAATAAAACTTTACCTAAAATTAAAATGAAAACAGAAACTATATAAAACAAATCGAATTCAAAATATTAACTAAATGAACTAAAAATGTTATAAAAACAATATAGACAATAAATAAAGTTAATAAAACATTAATTAAAATTCAAATGAAAACAGAAACTATAAAAAATTTAATCTAATTCAAAATATTAAATAAACTAAAACTTAATAAAAACAGTATAGACATCATAAAAAATCATAACGATAAAACACAACAAAATTGCTAAAACTTTAAAATAAAATCTAATTTAAAATACTAACAAAAACTAATATTATATCATAGATACTAAAATACCACGCTTAACAGTCCAGTAAATGTTCATCTTGAAATATCACTAACAATATGAGTTATTCTGATGTTTACTTGATAAAATCAGTCAAGATTTGACAGCAGAAAGACACGTGAAGCGTTTGTACAATTACACTAAAAGAGCTTTTACTGGATAAAAAAAACCTCTAAATTATCAATCAGACTTGAACAACAGGATTATCAGCAAAATTTTGATCATGTTAATCATTTAGATCATTAAAAAAATTGCATATCAAATATGATACCATAGCTTTATAGGGTTAAAATTGTTTATACTTTAAGGCAGTCACATAAAACGGTTGATTGGTTTGTCAGACTAGTTCAGACAAGCCCAAACAGCACAAAACCCTCTGAAAATCTTGAAATTAGACCTGTCTGAACAGGCCTGAAAACCACCTTAGGATGCAGGACCGTGACAGCAGATGCAATCCTGTTCTTTCGTTCTTCGTTTAACTCAACAGGACAATTGCTGAATTTCAGCAGTGTGTGGTAATTGTAGTCTTTAAAACCCCTTTGACTCCCCTTTCGCGACAGCAAGGTGGTTGGTGTTATTTCGGTGTCTGTTTGCTCTGGAGCAATCCCCCCTGCATTTGCTCTGACACATGTCATCCAGCCTGCGCCGTGCCGTCCTAGAAAAGAGGGCCGCGGTTAATTACCTCCGGAGCTCTGCAAAGAACAAGTTTAATTAATGTAAACTGCTGGTGAGAATGAGTCACGGGGGACGCTCGTCCCCGAGTGGCTTCCCTTCAGCCGCGAGTGCTGTTTAGGGAGCGCTGATCTCCAGCTTGAGTTTAATTTGAAGTCTGTTTGCAATCGCAGTGCTAATTTACTCCACGAGACGAGTTGTTACTTTAGGTGCAAAAGAGAGAAAGAGAGAGAGAATATTCGGAGGAGAAATCAACTCTGTTGCATGCATAGTGTTCAACTGTCATGAACTTAATACACAATCGTCTCAACTGTTGAAAGAAATTAATGCTTTTATTTCGCAAGGACAATTTTAATTGATTAAAAGTGACAGTAAAGACATTTATAATGTTACAAAAGATTTCTATTTCAAATAAATGCCGTTCTTTTGAACTTTCTGTTCTTCAAAGAATCCTGAAAAGTAAAATGCATGAAAATGCAATAATCAGAAATGTTTCCTGAGCAGCGAAAATTATACTGATTTCTGAAGATCATGTGACACTGAAGACTGGAGTAATGATGCTGAAAATACAGCTTTGATCACAGAAATATATTACAGTTTAACAGAGACTGGAGTAATGATGCTGAAAATGCAGCTTTGATCACAGAAATATATTACAGTTTAACAGATATTCACATAGAAACCAGCTATTTTGAATAGTAATAATATTTTACTATTTTTATTCTATTTCATTAATTTATTCTATTAATGAAAATTAGAAATTGTATCTTTGCAATTAACTATTAAACTACATTTTTATATTATTATATAATTTTTTATATCAGTTTGCTTTATTGTGTTATTTTGAATAGTAATGATATTTTACAATTTTATTATTTTTATTCTATTTTTAATCAAATAAATGCAGCCTTGGTGACTTCTTTCAAAAACATTTAAAAAATCTTATCGACCTCATAGTTTTGAATGATAGTAATAGTCAAAATATAACACGTTACGGGAGTCAGCTGGGTTGTGAATGCAATTTTGCAGTTTAAAAGTCCTGAAATGATGCCTATTGTCTTCTCTACTGAAATGTGATGCATGCACCTTTTTAATCTTAATTGTGTAACAGGGCAGATCTCAGTGGAGGGCTTCGCCAGGTATCTGATCAGTGAGGAGAACAGCGTCATTCCTCCAGAAAAACTGGACCAGAGTGAAGACATGACCTTCCCTCTCTCTCAGTACTTCATCAACTCCTCCCACAACACTTACCTCACAGGTACTACCAACCCTACCCCTAAACCTACCCCTTACAGGAAACTTTCTGCATTTTTAGATTTTCAAAAAACTTCATTCTGTTCATTCAATTACATTTTAAATTTTTTTATCCCGTAGTGGAAACAAGCTTTCATACCACACAGCTCAAGTATTTGCTTGAGTGTATATTAGTTTGCATTTGCTGAGGGGTTGTGTGTGTTGTCAGCGGGGCAGCTCGCGGGGAACTCCTCTGTTGAGATGTACCGGCAGACGCTGCTGTCTGGCTGTCGCTGTGTGGAGCTGGACTGCTGGAAGGGCCGGACGGCGGAGGAGGAACCCGTCATCACACACGGCTTCACCATGACCTCAGAAATCTCCTTCAAGGTGACCCGCAGCACTCCACCACACGAGAGTTAGGTTACGCTTGAGCTTTTCATCAGTGCTCTCAGTTAAGTAGTGCTTAACTCAGAGCTATTTTCTGCTTTTGGAGCCGTTTCCATAAAATGAGAGTCATTTTTTCACTGTCTGATACACAGTCGCAAACAAAATCAGTCTGCAGAAGTTAATAGCCCTGTGAGTGCTTGTTTAAATTTATTAAATTGTATTAATTGTAAAATAATTCATTTTAATAATTATTTAATTTATTCTTTATTTTTATTTTATATTTTATGTCATTATGCTTTCAGCTTCCATTAAAAGTTTAGTACATTGTATTACCATATTTATGTCTATTCTGCAGAATTCCAAAAAAAATTCCACCTAAACCAGTGAAGATTTTATTATATTTTACTTTATTCTGTAGTTTGTTGTTTGATTTATTTTAATTAATTTTATTATATTTTATTATGCTTCCAGCTTCCAATAAGAGTTTAGCGCATTGTAATTATTACCATATTTAAATTTAGTTTGCATAATTTTATTTTATAATTTTATTTTTTTATGTTATTATTTTGTTTTATTTTATTTTATTTTCAGTATATATTTTATTTCAGCTTCTAATAAGAGTTTAGTACATTCTAGGCTGCATTTATTTGATCAAAAATACATTAAAACAGTAATATTGTGAAATATTATTACGATTTAAAATAGCTGTTTTCTATGTGAATATATGTTAAAATATAATTTATTGCTGTGATGCAAACTGTCTTCATGTCACATGATCCTTCAGAAATCATTCTAATATGCTGATTTGCTGCTCAATTATTAATAATTAATTAAAATTAAAATTAATAATTAATTAAAATCCATTAATTAAATTAGTCCATATATACTTTTGACCGGTAGTGAATAGTTTAATTTATATAATAAAACAAAACCTAATTAATGTACATTGTATTCAGTAACAAGTGAAATAGAAAATACAATAATAAAAAAATCAGCTGTGCATTCAATATTATAACTGCATTAAAAAATTACAAATAAACAATATAAATAGAGCTACTACACTTTGACATATTGAAATATTTCATGTTAGATAAATGACTAAATTCAATTTAATCTGTTCTTATTTTCCAGGAAGTGATCGAAGCCATCGCTGAGTGTGCGTTCAAGACGTCTCCGTTCCCCATCATCCTGTCCTTTGAGAATCACGTGGACTCGTACGTGTAGACGCTGCTAGTTTTCTTCCCGTAGCGCCGCGGCTCCTCGGGGCCGACTGCAGCTATGGCAACAAGGAGTAGAGTGATTAGAAGCGTCTCTGAGATGCATAATTTGTTTTCAGTCATCATTGTTCTCTTGTGGGATGTCACACGCGCTGGCGGCTGAGCACTCGCTTCATTTTCTGCATGAAATCAGAGATGACATGAGATGTGCATGCTCTTCAGTAACATCACAGGTGGAGATGCATGTGAACGTTGTAAGGGGCTAATTTTGAAATAATTGTAATAGTTATTTGATTTTATTCTTTACTTTTATTTTATTCTATATTTGATTTCATTATGCTTTCAGCTTCCAGTAAGAGTTTAGGACATTTTATTCATTACCATATTGCATATTTTACCATATTTACAACATTTCCCCTAAATCAGCAAAGATTTAATTTAATGTAATTTAATCTTAGATTATTTTATTCTATATTTTTATATATTTTGTTTTTTTTTATTTTTATTTTTATTTTTTTTTATAATTGTTATTTATTTTTTTAATTATGCTTTCAGCTTCCAATAAGAGTTTAGTAGACTGTATTTTAGATTAATCTATATTCTTATTCTTTGTGTTATTCTTTATTTTAGATTTAGATTTTATTTCATTATGCAGAAGTCATCATTGTTCTCTTGTGGGATGTCACACGCGCTGGCGGCTGAGCACTCGCTTCATTTTCTGCATGAAATCAGAGATGACATGAGATGTGCATGCTCTTCAGTAACATCACAGGTGGAGATGCATGTGAACGTTGTAAGGGGCTAATTTTGAAATAATTGTAATAGTTATTTGATTTTATTCTTTACTTTTATTTTATTCTATATTTGATTTAATTATGCTTTCAGCTTCCAGTAAGAGTTTAGGACATTTTATTCATTACCATATTGCATATTTTACCATATTTACAACATTTCCCCTAAATCAGCAAAGATTTAATTTAATGTAATTTAATCTTAGATTATTTTATTCTATATTTTTATATATTTTGTTTTTTTTTATTTTTATTTTTATTTTTTTTTAATTATGCTTTCAGCTTCTATATAAGAGTTTAGTAGATTTTATTTTATTCATTGTAATATTCTTTATTTTAGATTTAGATTTTATTTCATTATGCAGAAAGCTTCCAATAAGAGTTTAGGACATTTTAGTTATTGCCATATTTAAATCTATTCTGCAGAATTCTACAAAACTTCCCCCTAAATCAGATAATATGATTTTATTTTATTTTTTATTTATTTATTTATTTTTTGCTTTGTGTTATTTTTTTTTTTAGTTTTTTTTATTATGCTTTCAGCTTTTAATAAGTTTTCAGTACATTTTGTTTATTGCCATATTTAAATCTATTCTGCAGAATTCTACAAAACTTCCCCCTAAATCAGATAATATGATTTTATTTTATTTTATTTATTAATTGTTATTATGCTTTCAACTTCCAATAAGTTTTCAATACATTTTGTTTATTGCCATATTTAAATCTATTCTGCAGAATTCTACAAAATCTACCCCTAAATCAGCAAAGATTTAAAATTTTATTTAACGTAATTTTATTTTATTTTTAACTTTATTTTTTGTTTTGTTTTGTTTTGTTTTGTTTTGTTATATTATATTATATTATATTATATTATATTATATTATTCTGTTATATTCTTTTCTTTTCTTTTCTTTTCTTTTATTATGCTTTCAGCTTGCAGTATGATTTTACTACATTTTATTTATTGCTATATTTAAATCTATTCTGCGAAATTCTACAAAATTTCCCCCTAAATCATTGAATAAATAATGAAAAAGGTCTGCAGATTTAATTTTTGTCTGATTATGCAGCAAACGTTACAGACGCTAATTTTGTTCTGCGTTATTTGTGCACTGATGGCAGCTCTAATTGTGTTTCTGTTGCATCGCAGCCCCAAACAGCAAGCCAAAATGGCAGAATATTGCCGATCCATATTCGGGGACGCTCTTTTGACTGAGACTCTGGAGAAATATCCTGTAAGTGGATCTCTCCCACATGCATTCGTGCTCTTTTTGCGGCGCGTGCGTTCAGTGTTCTCATGACAGATTCTGCTGTGGCGTTTCAGCTCGAGCCAGGCGTTCCTCTGCCAAGCCCTCAAGAGCTCATTGGAAAGATCCTCGTCAAGAACAAGAAATCTCACCCTAAACCCTCCGATGGCAGCACTAAGAAGAAGCTGTCCGAACAGGCGTCCAACACAAACAGCGACTCGTCCAGCGTCTTTGAGCCGTCCTCACCCAGCGCTGGACCCGCAGGTATTAGAACAGTGCTCATATTTCCCCCTGAAATCTGCATGATTGAGCCAGCCACTGCTACATTAAATCATATTTAAATACATTTGTTTAAGTTATTTTAAATATTTATTCAAATAATTAATTAAAAAAATTAGTAATTTTTAATTTACATGGCTGACATTTGAAAATATACAAACTGTAGTGCTGTTGTTGTTAGCATTTATTAATTGTAAATAAAATATAACTCATTTAAATTTGTAGAAATTAGTAAATTAAAAGTAAAAATGTAATATAATAAATTAAAATATTTTTAAATTGTAAATAAAAGATAAATGTGTATATATTTGTTGGAAAGTTGTGAATATACAAGGTATGACAAATTCAAATAAAATTTGTAGAAATTTGTAAATTATAAATATACAAAATAATTTAATAAAATTAAATTTGTAAATTATGTAATATCATATAATTCCTCGACCCTATAGGATAAGCTGTTTGGAGAATGGATGGATGCATATTTTATTATAAAAAAATAAAAAAATAAAAAACCCATTAAAATTACATTTCTAAATTGAAAATGTTAAGTATAATTTATAAATTGTAATGATACAGTATACTGTACTGTTTTGTTATAATTATTTTTGTTATAAATTGTAAATATACAATATATGACAAATTCAAATTACATTTGTATTTGTAAATAGTAAATGTAATATAATATAACAATATAATTCAAGTTTAATTTGAAAATTGTAAATTAAATACCGTTTAAATTTGTATGCGTTTCTAAATTGTAAATATACAATATAGTATGATAAATAAAAAATAAAAATGTCAGTAAATCAAAAATAATTTGTATGTGATAAATGGACCACAAAACCAGTCTTAAGTGTCAATTTTTCGAAATTGAGATTTGTACGTCATCTGAAAGCTGAATAAATAAGCTTTTCATTGATGTATGGTTTGTTAGGATAGGACAATATTTGGCTGAGATACAACTATTTGAAAATCTGGAATCTGAGGGTGCAAAAAAAATCTAAATATTGAGAAAATCATCTTTAAAGTTGTCCAAATGAAGTTCAATGCATATTACTAATCAAAAAATAAGTTTTAATATATTTACAGTAGGACATTTTCAAAACATCTTCATGGAACATGATCTTTACTTAATATTCTAATAATTTTTGGCATAAAAGAAAAATGGATAATTTTGACCCATACAATGTATTTTTGGCTATTGCTACAAATATACCCCAGCGACTTAAGACTGCTTTTGTGCTCCAGGGTCACATATTATATAGTAAATTAAAATGTAATTTCTGAATTGTTAAAATATAATATAATAATTAAAATTACATTTCTAAATAGTAAATAAACTATATATTATGTAATAAATGAATCTGTATTATATAATAAATTAAAATCACATTTCTAAATTGTAAAAATATAATATCATAAATTAAAATCACATTTCTAATTTGTAAAAATATAATATCATAAATGAAAATTACATTTCTAAATTGTAAATCTGCAATATACTGTAATAAAACAAATAAAAATTACATTTGTATAAATTTCCAATATATACATTTAATATAAATTCCACTATGAATTTCCAAAATATACAATTGTGAGCCTAGTTAGTTTGGTAAATTCACTGTCTGGTAGTTGTTTGCTGGAAGTGCAACTTAAATGCCTTGGGAGTAACAATACAGACAACAAAATTATAACTTTGATCCAAGTGCACTTTTTGCCATTGATATCTGACATTTGTCGAAAAGCGGCAGCCGGTTTCCAGAGTGTATTGAAATCTTTCAAAAGTGCTATTATGGGGATTGTGCTCATGTCTATCTTTAGCAAGTCGAAAGAAAGAGCGATTGCAGAGCAGAAGCAGACGGCATGAACTCTCGCCGCCGGTCTCTGCTGGTTTTGAGGGCCGTGAGCCGCTCTGTGTGTGTCACAGCATGCGGAGAGTCAAGCGGCTGACATTTCAGCCTGTGTTTGTGTGTGACGGAGGCGTCGGTAGCGTCTGATGGATGCGAGGGCTCTGAAAGGTTGAGTCCAGACAGCACTGATGCAGAAAGCAGATGTTGAACAGCTGGTTCCTCAGCAGGACTGTGTGGATCCACCTGTAACACCACAGAGACCCGGAAATCATCACAGCCCTTTCACATGATCCATGACTGCTGTGACGAGAGCGCACTTATCAGATGCTTGCAGAATCAAAAAAATATCATTTATGTTATATTTGATGAACGTATTATAGATAGATAGATAGATAGATAGATAAATAAAATGTATTTATTATAAATAATAATAATAATAATACTGTTTAAAAAAATAAAAAAATAACTGTTTATATTTTTCGCCTAAAATGACAATTATTGAATTTATTGATAATTATTTAATGATAGATAGATAGATAGATAGATAGGTAGATGGGTAGATGGGTAGATGGGTAGATAGATAGATAGATAGATAGATAGAAATAGTCAGACGATAGATAGATAGATAGATAGATAGATAGAAATAGTCAGACGATAGATAGATAGATAGATAGATAGATAGAAATAGTCAGACGATAGATAGATAGATAGATAGATAGATAGAAATAGTCAGACGATAGATAGATAGATAGATAGATAGATAGAAATAGTCAGACGATAGATAGATAGATAGATAGATAGATAGAAATAGTCAGACGATAGATAGATAGATAGATAGATAGATAGAAATAGTCAGACGATAGATAGATAGATAGATAGATAGATAGAAATAGTCAGACGATAGATAGATAGATAGATAGATAGATAGAAATAGTCAGACGATAGATAGATAGATAGATAGATAGATAGAAATAGTCAGACGATAGATAGATAGATAGATAGATAGATAGAAATAGTCAGACGATAGATAGATAGATAGATAGATAGATAGAAATAGTCAGACGATAGATAGATAGATAGATAGATAGATAGAAATAGTCAGACGATAGATAGATAGATAGATAGATAGATAGAAATAGTCAGACGATAGATAGATAGATAGATAGATAGATGATGGATGGATGGATGGATGGATGGATAGATAAATGATAAATAAATATTTAAATAAATAATTTATATTTATGCACTAATTAAATAGATTGTCCATTAATGGCAATTATATAAAGTTTATATATTGATACTTGTTTAATTATAAATGAATAATTACAAAAATGCACAAATCCATTAAGGACAATTATTTGATTTATTTATTGATATTTAATGATAAAAAAAGATTAAATAAACTATTTATATTTATGTGCAAATAAAACAGATCACCCAAAACTGACAATTGTCTAATTTATTTATTACTATTTAATAAATAGCAGCTACTGGTAGCCAGTGCAGATTGATGAACAGAGGTGTGACATATATATATATATATATATATATATATATATGCACAGGTGAAACAGACCACCCATGAATGACATTTTTAAAAATTATTATTTAAAGATACATAAATAATTCAATAAATACTTTATATTTATGCACAAATAAAATCGATCACCCCATAAATGACAGTGGGGAGTTTTTGGAGACTGATGCAGTCACTGTGAACCGTTGTTGTTTGGAAGTAATGCCGGTTTGAAATCACACGAGGAAGAGTAAATGATGATAGAGTTTTCATTAGTGTGTGTCGGTCGAGTTCATCATGTCTGTCAGCTGTCTGTCTCTGAGCTCTGCTTATATCTCACACCAGCTCTGCCTTTCTTCAGCGCAGTTTGAGAACACTTGATTTGATCCTGTTTTTCTCTTTTAGCACCTGCAGAGGTGGAGGCTGAGGATGATGAGGATGAAGATGATGACGATGATGACTGTAAGAAGTCCATGGACGAGGTCAGTAAGAGTTTATGCTTTTATATTATAGAATTGATTCATATTTTGAATGAGCTTTTATTTGTATATTTTCGGTTTTCATTTTATTTGAAACTTTAGTAGCTTTGTTAGGTGCTTTAGTTTTAATTTTTTTTTCTGTATAGCTTTAATTTATTTTAATTTTAGTTCATTTGAATAATTTTAGTACTTAAACCTGTTTTATTTCAGTTAGTTGCCAAGGCAGCATTTCTAATTTCTATTTTTTTTTTTTAGGTTTTATAGTTTTTATTTTAAATTCTGTTTTAGTTTTAGTAATTATAGTGCTTCAACATAACCGTATTTATTTCAGTTAGTTGCAAAGGTAACATTTCTGTTATTTTATTTTATTGTATATTTCTGTATAGCTTTCATTTATTTTTATTTCAGGTTTAGTCATTTTAGTACTTCAGCTTAAACTTGTTTCAATTTCTATAATTTCTATTTTTGTATTTCTTTATAGCTTTCATTTATTTTTATATCAGGTTTAGTAATTTTAATACTTCAACTTTAACTTTTTTATTTCAGTTAATTACCAGAGCAACATTTCTAATTTCTGGGTTTTTTTTTTTTTTTCATTTTTAATTGAATATTTATATATAGCTTTAATTTATTTTTATTTCAGTTTTAGTTTTAGTAATTTTAGCACTTTCCAATTCAACTTATAAATGTTGCTAACTAAAATAATTTCAAATTTTTTTGTTGTTGATTAAAATATTTCTATATAGCTTTATTTTCGTTTTAGTCATTTTACTTTCTAAATTCTAGGGTTTTTAATCTGTTTTTTTTTTTCTTTTTCTAATTACTAATTCATTTATAGTTTTTTAGGTTTCAGCTTTTCATGTAATATTTATATTTATTAGTTTTTGAAACTGATTAATGGGTCATGTTGAGGTTATCAGCAGAAGCTAATTACACTGTCTGCTTCTAAATAAAATATTTTAACTCTTGTATACTTTTTATCAGTTTGATGACAAAATAAGGCTTAAAAAATACAAAGTTTCACAACAAATGATCAAAGCAGGAGCTTAACCTTCAGAAAATATGTTTTGTGGTGTTTTTTTCAGGGTACAGCAGGATGTGAAGCCTTTGCCACTGAAGAAATGTCCACGCTGGTCAACTACATCCAGCCCACCAAGTTCCACTCGTTTGAGATTTCCAAGAGTAAGTGTGACTGCATACACATGATGGAGTCTTGGCTGATATGAAGATCTCATTAAAAGTAGATTTGTCTGCTCTCAGAAAGCAAACGCAGTTATCAGATGTCGTCGTTCGTGGAGACCAAAGCGCTGGAGCATCTCACCAAGACGCCGGTGGAGTTCGTCGAGCATCCTTCAAAACACAGCCCACACATCTGACCAGACACTGATGGCAAACCAGGACAAGCGCATCTATTATTGATGCCAGAACTTATGACCTGAATAATCAAATCTGTCAGGAAGATTTCAGACAGTAGTGCATCTGACTCATGCTCAAGTCTTTAGAAGCTATTTAATAGTTAGTATGAAGAATGGACTGAGATAGAAGTTGTTATTCACTAAAACTGTGCTCTCAAATCTCATTCTCACATGCATATGTTCAGATGTGACACATTAAGATGTTTTGCGCCAAGTTTGACGTCAATGACACCGAACGGCATTTGTTTATTTTATAGCTTTTTTATGACAGTTAATTACATTTTCACCCCAAATTCTCATTACTATACTGTGAAAAACAATGATGTTATATATATATATTTAAATGTGTATATTCCATTTTGATACCCAGTTTTTTTTTTACCCTGGAAAAAATTATATAAAATGATATAATTTATCATTTAAATTTAGGTGTTCAATTTTGATTCCCAAATTGGTTTTTGTCGCAGAAAAATAATAATATAATTTATATAATTTATATTTAGGTGTTAAATTTTGATTCTCAAATTGTTTTTTGTCGCAGAAAAATAATAATATAATTTATCATTTAATTATTCCATTTTGATGGCCAACTTAATTTTTATTCCTGAAAAATACTATAAACATTATATAGTTTATTATTTAATTTATGTTCAATTATGATGCCCAAATTAGTTTTTGTTGCAGAAAACACTATAAAAATTATATAATATATATTTTAAATGTATATCTTCAATTTTGCTGGCCATCTTTTACAGAAAATATGATAATTTATATTTTAAATTTTAAAAATGCATTCTAAATACATTATATAATTTAAAGTAAATATTAAAAAATTATAATATTTTTATTTTTTTATATTTAGATTTCTCATGTAATTCCCTTTTTTTTCCAATTTCTAGTTAATTTTAAATTTTTCGAAGTTTGTCATCAATTTTTTTAGCATTTTATTTTATTTTTCAATTACCAAAAATGATATTAATAGCTTTAGTTTTAGTCAACAGTAACAACACTAGGATAAATCATTGATTAATTCGATTTTTTTTTTTTTTTTTTGTGGAAAAGTATATTAAAATACAATTATAAAATAAAGAAAAAAAATCTTTCTTTATGAAAAATATAATCTCTTTACTGTTTTGTCAGGTGATGTTCTGGTGATGATCACACGTCTGTCCTGGTTGTGATGGAGGTGAATGATTTATTGATTTCTCAGTGATGTTCATTAGGACACTCCCTTAACCGTGTGCATGTAGATACAACAAGTTTCAGCTGAGCAGGATTTATCCTAAAGGAACGCGTGTGGATTCCTCCAACTACATGCCGCAGGTCTTCTGGAACGCCGGCTGTCAGCTCGTCGCACTCAACTTTCAGACCATCGGTGAGACCATGAATAATGAAGATGCTTTGGGAAAGGCTTATGAAAATATGACTTAACTGTAATATGAAATGTCCACTGTAATCTGACTTTACAGCTGTTGTTTTTACTCGTCTCTCTCTCAGATCTGTCCATGCAGCTGAACCTCGGCATGTACGAGTACAACGGCAAGAGCGGCTACAGACTCAAACCAGAGTTCATGAGACGACCGGACAAGCACTTCGACCCCTTCACAGAAAGCACTGTGGATGGCATCGTAGCCAACACCTTATCAGTGAAGGTTAGACGTATTATACAGCTCGACATTTCTCACTCGTCAAAGCCTTTAGCTCCAGGAAGCTCATTTGCAATGCGTTATTGCAAAGCAATCAGTAGTTGCAATTGAATGTACTTCCACGTTTTTTTATTTTATTTGTTATATTTAGTATACATTTGTTAAATTTTGATGCCCTTTTTTTTTTGTTCCAGAAAATATTATACACATTATATAATTTATCATTTAAAATGATGCTCAATTATGTTTGATGTCCAAATTAGTTTTTGTTCAAGAAAGATACTATAAAAATGACATTTTTAATTTAAACTTATTAACTGTTCAATGTTGATGCCCAAATCAGTTTTTGTTCCAAAAAATACCAAAAAAATAATATATCATTTAAATTTGTTCAATTTTGATGCCTAAATTTGTTTTTGTTCCAGAAAAATACTAAACAATTATATAATTTGACTATTATTTAAAAGAATAATACCAACAAATTAAATAATTTATAATTACAATTTAGTTTTTGTTCAAGAAAAATGCTATACAAATTATATAATTCATAATTAAATTTATGTTCGACTTTGATGCCCAATTTTGTTTTTGTTCCAGAAAAATACTATAAAAATTATATATTTTATCATTTAAATTTGTTTAATTTTGATGCCCACATCAGTTTTTTTTTCTTCAGAAAAATGCTATAAAAATTATATAATTGATCATTTAAATTCATATATTCAGTTTTGATGTCCAAATTAGTTTTTTTTGTGCCAGAAAAATATTATAAATTATATAATATATAATTTAAATTTATGTTCAGTTTTGATGACCAAATTACCTTTTTTTTCCAGAAATATACTATGATATAATTAAAAATAATATGATATAATTTATAATTTAACCATATATGTTCAATTTTGATGCCCAAAAATACTATAAAAATGATATAACTTATCATTTTAATTTATTTGTTCATAAATTCATTTGTTTATTTGATTAGTCTTTGTTTTAGTTTTTGTTTCAGAAAAGTACTATATAAAATTATATAATTTATCGTTTAAATTTAGTTTGTGTTCCAGAAAAATACAAAAAATTATATGATTTATAATTTAAACTTCAAATATGCTAAATTTTGATGCCCAAATTAGTTTTCGTTCCAGCAAAATACTATATAAATTATATAATTTTTAAATTTAAATGTATGTCCAATTTTGATTGCCAAATTAGTTTTTGTTCTGGAAAAATGCTATAAAAATTATATAATTTATCATTTAAATTTATATGTTCAGTTTTGATGCCCGAATTAGTTTTTGTTCCAGAAAAACACTATAAAAATGAAACCATTCATAATTTAAATGTTGTATGTTCAATATTAATGCTAAAGTTGTTTTTGCTCCAGAAAAACACTGTAAAAATGATGTAATTTAGCTATTATTTAAAGAATATTGTTCCCTTATCGTTCCCTTCGTTTTGTTAGTAACTTCATTTTAACTAGCTGTAGCTGAAGCACTTTCAGTTCTGATACAGTGTCAGGCTCCTTTATATCTCGTTGTCTCTTTAGATCATATCAGGACAGTTTCTGACTGACAAGAAGGTGGGCGTTTATGTGGAAATTGACATGTTTGGACTTCCCGTTGACACGAGACGAAAAGCTTTCAAGACAAAGACATCCCAGAGCAACGCCATCAACCCTGTGTGGGACGAGGAGCCCATCATCTTTAAAAAAGTACGGCTGTTTTCGGTGTCCCGTAAGCGTCCGTCAGACGCTCGGAGCACGCATCATCTTTAAAAAAGTACGGCTGTTTTCGGTGTCCCGTAAGCGTCCGTCAGACGCTCGGAGCACGTGAAATCAATAACGGTGTTGTTTCCGGGTCAGGTGGTGTTGCCCACGCTGGCGTCCCTCAGGATAGCCGTGTATGAAGAGGGTGGCAAGTTCATCGGCCATCGCATCATTCCCGTCTCAGCCATTCGTCCGGGTGAGAATCAGCCTGAGCCACGTGACTTAAAGACTCATTTCAGTATGTTTTTACAAGCGGTGATGATGTCATCACAGTATTTGCATACTGAAATATGACTGGTCTTTTCTTTCTTGCATTCATGCAGCCTTTGCATAGTAAAGATAGAGTTGCATTAGCAGTCATGACGAGCAGTGTTGGGGGTAGTAACGCATTGCAAGTAACGCAAGTTGCGTAATCAGATTACTTTTTTACCTAGACAAGTGATGTCCTACTAGTGCTGTCAAACGATTAATCGCAATTAATCGGATCCAAAAGAAAAGTTTTTGTTTACATAATATATATGTGTGTGTACTGTGTATATTTATTTATATGCATATATAAATACACACACATACAGTATATATTTTGAGAATATTTACATGTATATATTTATTCATATAATTTATATTTATATATAAATATATTTAAAATATAAACATTACATATTGTTCTTAAATATATACATGCATGTGTTTGTATTTATATATACATAATAAATAAACACAGTACACACACATATATTATGCGAGCAAAAACCTTTATTTTGGATGCGATTAAATTGTTTGACAGCACTAATATATATATATATATATTACAAACTAAATTTATTTATTTCAGCTAGTTGCTAAGGAAACAGTTATCGTTTTCATTTTAAGTTGATGTACTAAAACAACTAAAATTAAAATGCAAACAGAAAATATAATAAGTAATAAAATAGATGAGAAATAATAATAACTAATTAAAACTATTAATAAACACTAAAGCATATACTGCTTAGGTACTTGAAAGAATGCCATAACAGTATCAGTATTATGGTGATGCCCAAAACCACTGATCTGTATTATAATGTCTCTATTATAGATCAGAATGTGTATAATGCTACCGACGCTATACGTTTTCACACCTAATGCAGATTAAATGTAAAATAGTGCATTAGCAGCATCTGAGCTCCATCAGTCAATCTAGCATCATTTCCAGCATCTGCTCACCTTTTTGTCCCATATCTGCAGGGGTTTGCTGCCGATGCTGTAGAGGATGGACAGAAAGCCGCTCTGAAATGTGTTTTTGAACATAATCCTGCGGTTTTATTTCTAATGACTACACACTGTTTACAGTTTATTCTGCTCTGAACGCGTCCGGCTGGATCTCTGGACTCCAGATCTCGGGTTCCGCTTCACAAATAACAAACAAACGTATGCATCAAATAATCGTCGTATATAAAACGAAAGCGCTTAAAACGCGTTAAATGTCGCGTCTGGTCTGATTAATCCTCAACACCGACACCGACGAGCTTTTTCCGAGTTTATTTGGGAGTTGCTAGGAGACGTGGTCTGGTTGTCACGTCGGACCCTTTAATGTTGACACGGCTGTTGCTATAATAACGTAGATATCTATGATCCCAGTGAGCTTATGCAGTGAATACGACATCTGTTCTTTATTCTCGTGCGTACATTTTTAGGACACATTTACAAATAAGTCATAGAAATGTATAGAAAATATTGGTGCACTTGATGCACCGTGACAACTAGTTCAACCATTTTGCATTAAATTCCATTGCATTGATTTATGAACTAATTCCTAGATTAAACAAAGAACCATTTTGAGCGACATGACATTAGCAATTGATAACAGCAGACAATTGTACATAATTGCATTAAAGAATTAAAAAATGCTTTCATGATGTGCACAGGTGACTAGTGTTGGGGGTAGCGCATTACAAGTAACGCGAATTGCGTAATCAGATTACTTTTTTCAAGTAACTAGTAAAGTAACGCATTACTCTTTAATTGAAGTTAAAAAGTTAAAAAGTTGAAAGTTACTTTTTCAAATAAGTAACGCAAGTTACTTTTTTTCCCATTTATTGATTGAAAGCTCTCCTGTCCCCATGTTGAGAGAAAACGGGAGTAAGATGTTACTTCAGCTCTAGAATAAGTGATATGTACTTATTGGTACGTATTTCGCGTCTTGCGAAAATGTGCCCCCAGGTACATTTTTGCCATGAGACCAGGTAGGAACATGCATTGATTCATCTCACTCACTCACTCACTCACTCGCAGAAAAAATAAAAAATCAGATTTAGTTTTCCTCAAAATTAATAAAAACAGTTAAAAGCAGCTCAGAATATGGCTCAAAGCTGCAATAATTAAATATGTTAAATAATACAAATATCCTTTATGTATTTAATCCCATTTTATTAACCAATTTGCTGCTGACCTTCAATGATCCAACCATACTAATAAGCAGAAATTACACAAGATAAATTTCTTCTTCTTTTTTTTATTGCTGAAGAGTATTGAACTTTCTTCTTCTGCGTTCTACTGTACAGACATGAATTTACTTTTCCTTCAGCCTAAGGCTTTTGGTGCGAAAGGCTTTTATATTTGCCAAAAATAGAACTTTTTATATTAAAAGCAAACAAGCAAGCCCAGCCCAGATTTAAAAAGTAACGCAAAAGTAACGTAACGCATTACTTTCAATAAAAAGTAACTAAGTAACGTAATTATTTACCTTTTTAGGAAGTAACGCAATATTGTAATGCATTACTTTTAAAAGTAACTTTCTCCAACACTGACGACAACAAACCGGCGTTTCATTTATACTGACTAAACCAGGGCTGTTCAACCTTTATGACTTTGAAGTTGAACACAGTATTCAAAACCTTCTCCACATAGGCTAAAATATGACACAAACTTCATTTGTTACCAGAATCTGGGAGTATCCATATATAAAATCGATTAACTGCGATCTATTGTGATTCAAGAATTGTTCTTCATTTAAAAAAGAAAATTGTTATTGAAGGAAACTATTGAAGGTTGTTACATTTTTATTTTATGTACTATAAAGCAGATATAGTTGTACTTTTTTTCTTTTATTGTATTGTATTGTGAAGGAGGATATAAAAAATGATTTTTTAGCATTTAATTTCGTGTTATTTTAGATTGTTTTAATATTTGAATAATAATAATAATAATAATAATACATTTGACAACATGAGGATGTAGATATAGTTGTACTTTATTTTTATTTTATTGTATTGTATTGTGAGGGAGTGTTACAACCCCTGGCTCGAAGATATAAAAAATATTTCAGTTTGTTTTGATTTGATGTGTTTTTAGCATTTAATTTAGTGTTATTTTAGATTGTTTTAATATTTGAATAATAATAATAATAATACATTTTACTACATGAAGATGTAGATACTGTACTTTATTTTTCTTTTAATGTGTTGTATTATGAGGGATGTAAAATATTATTTCAGTTTATGTTTTGATTTTATGTGTTTTTAGCATTTAATGTAGAGTTAGATTATTTTAATATATTAATAATAATTTATTATTATTATTATTAACAACAACAACAACAATAATAATAATATAGTTGTACTTTTTATTTTATTGTATTTTGAGGGGAAAATATGATTTCAGTTTATATATTTTTTGTGTTTTTTAAGATTACAGTTTGATTATTTTAATATATTAATAATAATTTAGTAGTAGTAGTATTAACAAGACATTTTGCAATATGAAAATGCAGATACATTTTTCCTTTTCTTTTATTGCATTGTATTGTGAGGGGGAAATAAAATATATTTTCAGTTTACATTTATATATATATATTTTTTTTAGCATTTTAATTTAGATTAGAGTTAGATTATTTTAGTATATTAATAAGAATTTGTTATTATTATTTTGCAACATAAAAATAGCATTGTATTGCATTGCATTATTATAAGACGTTTTGTGACATGAAATGCAGATATAGTTCAACTTTTTCCTTTTCTTTTATTAAATCATAATTTTGTCACATTCTCACAGGTTATCGTTACATCGGTTTGAGAAATGAAAAGAATCAAGCTCTAACTCTTCCTGCTATATTTGTGTATATCGAGGTGAAGGACTACGTTCCCGATACATTCGCCGGTAAGAAACTCATTACTATCTGAAACTTTCTCTGCCACTGTCAGAAAACACTAGAAGTACCATAGTATTACTGTGGAGTCCTGTGAAATAACCTCAGAGTACCATGTGAATACCAGGGTAAATATGAGTGCATCTCACAAACTATCTGCATCATAATAAGAAAATCAACCGTCAGGCTTCTTTGCATTATTTACATGTGACACATTCTTATTTTGGTGTGGATTATGATTTGACACCACAGTGTTTTTGTGAGGAGCGTTTCCATCTGTATCCCAGCGGCTCTCATTGGTCCTCATTTGCATCCCGAAACTATGAGACGAGGGACTGTGGGACAGATCGACGTCTCCAGTACCCAGAATGCACCTGTTTAGTTCAAAGGTGTTAGACCACCGAGGAAGGACAGCACTGACCTCCTCAGCAGTTTGTTTGGACTGACTGGATTCCCAACACAATCACAAATCTGGAAACTTTCCCTTTCTTTAATTAAAACACAAACTTTGCTTTATTAAAACCGCGTGAAACAAAGTGACTTCACTTATGAAAACTTCTAGAAATGAGGCATCATTCATTCAATATGCAAATATGTATTTGAATATTATATCACCAGTGATACAGAC
Source organism: Sinocyclocheilus anshuiensis (assembly GCF_001515605.1). NCBI lineage: Eukaryota > Metazoa > Chordata > Actinopteri > Cypriniformes > Cyprinidae > Sinocyclocheilus > Sinocyclocheilus anshuiensis. The sequence continues at coordinate 1,962,005 of NW_015557186.1, read as the reverse complement.
CCAACAGACGATGTCAGAAGTTTTATCTTATGTGAATGTGATCAAAGTTATTGATAATAGTTTTGGACTTTTGGCTCTTTATTATGAAAATGTTGAATATAACATATTCAAAATATATCTGGCCTTTTTAAAAGATGAACTGACCCATAAAATGCCAAAAAGAAAAAAAAAAGCCCTCTTCATTGAGGGTTTCCAAATGTTTATGAATCTTCAGATATTACGTTTGTATGAGCAAAATGTCACTATAAGAAAAAAGCCTTTAAAAGGGGCAAACCATTGCTTACGTCATATAAAAGTTACGAAATATTGTGAAAACGTTATAATTGTTAACTAAAAACTGTTATTTGTTAAATAACAAAACAAACTATGTCATATATAACATCAAATGTAATATCTTTGAATACTTTGGGCTATTATTTTGGAGGTTTTCTTCTTTTTTTAGGTTTTGAATTTGCAAACTATTGTAAAAAAAAATAATTATTATAACTGCTAACTAAACTGTTATTTTTGAATTGTTAATTAAACTAAAATGCTAATGTCATATATAAAAATAAAATATACTATTTTTGAATTTCTTGGACCATTATTTTAAATGTTTTTTGAAACGTTTTTAAATTACAAAATATTGTGAAAATGTATAATTGTTTACCAAAAATGTTAATTGTTACCTAAACTAAAATGCTAATGTCATATATAAAATCAAATATAATATTTTTGAATTTCTTTGGGTTTTATCTTTTGGGCATTATTATTATTTATTGAAAGGTTTGAAGAATAAATATTGTAAAAAAATAAAAAATAAAAAAAAAGTTATAACTGTTAACTAAAACGGTTATTTTTTTAATTGTTAACTAAACTAAAGTGCTAATGTCATATATAAAATCAAATATAATAATTTTACTATTATTTTGGATGTTTTGTGAAAGGTTTTGAAGTTGCAAAATATTGTGAAAAAGTTATAATAGTTAACTACAAACTGTTAATTGTCAACTAAATTAAAATGCTAATGTCATATATAAAATCAAATATAATATTTTTGAATATTTTGGATGTTTTTAAATAGTTTTGAAGTTGCAAAATATTGTAGAAAATGATAATTGTTAACTAAAATGCTGATGTCATATATAAAATCAAATGTAATATTTTTTAAATTTTTTTGACTATTATTTCAGATGTTTTTGAAGTTGCAAAATATTGTGAGAAAGTTATAATTGTTAACTAAAAATTGATTATTGTTAATTGTTAAGTAAACTAAAATGCTAAAAATATAAAATTTTTTGACTATTATTTCGGACGTTTTTGAAGTTGCAAAATATTGTGAGAAAGTTAAAATTGTTAACTAAAAATTGATTATTGTTAATTGTTAAGTAAACTAAAATGCTAAAAATATGAATTTGTTTAATTTTTTTGACTATTATTTCGGATGTTTTTGAAGTTGCAAAATATTGTGAGAAAGTTATAATTGTTAACTAAAAATTGATTATTGCTAATTGTTAAGTAAACTAAAATGCCAATTTTATATAAAATCAAATAGAATATTTTTGAATTTCTTTGTCTTTTATTTTGGATGTTTTTTTGTTTTTTTTGAAGGATTTTTTGAAAATGTTTATAATTGAAAGCTGCAGGACTGGAGTGTGTTGTGAGTTTGCCGTGTGTTTCTGTGCTGATCAGATGTCATCGAAGCGCTGTCCAACCCCATCAGATACGTCAACCTGATGGAGCAGAGATCCAAACAGCTGGCGGCGCTCACTCTAGAGGAAGGAGAAGAGGAGAAAGACACCAAAGAGGTACAGACACCAGCAGATCCCCAGAGCTGAAGCGCTCAGACGGAGTATGCGTGACCATCACATAGTAGATCAGAGTGCACTTGCACTAATTGCTCCATCTGAACTCAAATCACTTTACTCATTACTAATGAATTCATCTGCTTATGAAAGAAGTCATTGTAATGAATTAGTAATGAAGCAGTCTGTGAGAGTTTGAATAGTATTGGAGGTTTTGATGATGAAGTTCCTCGTCCTTCAGGCAGATCCTGGTGTTGAAAACCCTTCGGAGGTTAAAAGCGAACCCAAACCCGTCCCGGTTGAGAACGGACTGAGTCACACACCCAGCAGCGCCGCTCCTAAACCCGTGTCCCAGATCAGCTCACAGCCACAGTCCACAGGTCAGAGCTTCACACACCTCACACAACATCATCTCATCTGATGCAGGTTTGATACTGAACTATAAATCTGCACTGTGCACTACTAATCCGAATCTAGCATCCACAAGACAGGAGAGAAAAATGAGGAGTATTATTGGATATGCATGAATCTTATCTGATGAGATCTTATCCCATTATGATTCAGGCTCAACCAAACCAGCGGCAAAGACTGAAGATCTGATTCAGAGCGTCCTCACCGGTCAGTAACTGACTCTTTATTTTATATTAATATATAATAATATATCATTGAAATTTATATTATTAATTAAATTACATTTATAGTATTAATGACAGGTTATTTTAAATAAAATCAAAATATATTAAAATATAAAATAATACAGAAATGTAATGAATTTGTGTTTCTGTACAGTATGTATGGCAGGTTATTTAAAACATATATTATATTATATTATATTATATATTATATTATTGTTTCAATAATCAAATTATTGATATTAATAAAATATTGTTTATGTTAATATATTAAGTGTGTGTGTATATATATAAAATGAATATATGTTTCTGTAAACATATACAAAAAAAGTCAAATAAACAAAACTGACAGGTTATTTTAAATACAATTAAAATATATTAAAATATAAAATAATACAGACATTTAATTAATTTGTGTTTCTATACACATGTACAGGGAAAAAAATCTAATAAACAAACCATGACAGGTTATTTTAAATAAAATGTAAATACATTAAAATGCAAAAAAATAAAAACTGAAATAACCCAGTCAAGTGTGCAATATAAATGATGTCTGTATCTTGAGAGAAGCAGCATTTTGCTTATTTTATGTGAGAAATCAAAAAACACAAACAGCCACAGGTGAAATTTTATCAGGTAGCCCGTTGAGTTTCAATCATTTTGAATGCGCTATAAATTATTGAAACATTTCTGATGTACAGCTTTAGAAAATCCATCGACATGATCTTCAGAAAAGCTTCATGAAATATGGAGGTGGTGATATTAAAAAAGCTAATTTTACAGTGCTTGAAGCCTCTGTTTCTGCCTCAGAGATGGAGGCGCAAACCGTCGAGGAGCTCAAACAGCAGAAGGGCTTCGTCCGAGAGCAGAGACGACACTATAAAGAGATGAAGGACCTGGTGAAGAAACACCACAAGAAGACCACCGAGATGATCAAGGAGCAGTCTGCCAAACGAGACGGTAAGAAGAGGTAGGTAGACGTCCGCTGATCCAATCCCTGTTTGGACTGAGTGGAGAAACATCAGGAGAATGAACATCTCACGGACTGGTGTGTCTCGTCAGGTGTTTGTCGTCCAGTCCTGAACACGGAGCCTCGTTCTTCGAGCAGGAACTGGCCAATCTGGATCAAGACAGCGGACAGAAACTGTCCGAACTCAAAGAACAGCAGCAGCAGCAGCTCCTCAATCTGCGTCAGGAGCAGTATTACAGCGAGAAATATCTGAAGAAAGAGCACATCAAACAGGTCAGATTAGAGACGGGACGCAAATGACTCTTTAGAAGCGGTACTAAATACAGTATTTATATACAGTGGGTACGGAAAGTATTCAGACCCCCTTCAATTTTTCACTCTTTGTTATATTGCAGCCATTTGCTAAAATCATTTAAGTTAATTTTTTTTCCTCATTAATGTACACACAGCACCCCATATTGACAGAAAAACACAGAATCGTTGACATTTTTGCAGATTTATTAAAAAAGAAAAACTGAAATATCACATGGTCCTAAGTATTCAGACCCTTTGCTCAGTATTTAGTAGAAGCACCCTTTTGATC
>NW_015557186.1:1955984-1956304 GCF_001515605.1 Sinocyclocheilus anshuiensis | reverse complement strand
ATTATATGTGTGTGTGTATATACTGTGTATATATATATAATGTGTTTTATATCACACACATACAGTAAATAATCCAAGTTATTTAAAAATGTAAATATTAAAAATTTAAAATATTAAACAAATCAGAAACATAAATAATAAATAAAAACTATCCAATCTAATGTGCAATAAATAATAATGATACTAATGTAATATGTATGATGTAATGTTATATATATTAGAGTTATATATTAATTAATATTACAAATAATATTAATATATTAAACGTGTGTACGTATCTAGTGTGTGAAAAAAATCTAAATGATAATATATATATATGT
>NW_015557186.1:1954757-1955825 GCF_001515605.1 Sinocyclocheilus anshuiensis | reverse complement strand
CTAAATGATAATATATATATGTGTGTGTGTGTGTGTGTGTGTGTGTGTGTGTGTGTGCGTACGTGTGTGTGTGTATATATATATATATATAATGTGTTTTATATTACACACACACAGTAAATAATCCAAGTTATTTAAAAAAATTTAATATTACAATTTCAAAATATAAAACAAATAAGACAAATAAATAAAAACAATCCAACCAAGTGTGCAATATTAATGATCTATATAATATTAATGTATCCAGAGAGAAGCTGTATTTTGCTAATTATATGTGAGAAATCAGATCTAAATTATTTAAATATTTCTGATGTGCAGCTTTAGAAAAGCTTTGTACTGAATCAGTCAGAAAGACATGTGCGGTGTTTTCTCTCTGAAAGCTAACCGCTGTGTCTGTAGGTGATCGAGAAGCTGACGGCCATCGCTGAGGACAGTCAGAGCAACCAAATGAAGAAAATCAAGGAGCTGTGTGAGAAGTGAGTCTGTTACCAATGGCACGGGCTTCTTTAATAATTCATAAGGTCATGTCGAGTCACCCTCGCTGTCCCGTCTGTGTTTACAGAGAAAAGAAAGAGCTGAAAAAGAAAATGGACAAGAAGAGACAAGAGAAGATCAGTGAAGCCAAATCCAAGGAGAAACACCTGACCGAAGAGTAAGACTTCATCTGTTCATCAAAGAGAAGCTTATTTTGTGTATACAATTATGTTTTGGTTTTAGATGAGTGAAATAAAACATGTTTAGCAGTATTTACAGCAGGTTTTTTTAGGGTTCATACCATTTTAGATTTAATTCAGGTGATTCTATAATGGGAATTTGAAGCATATTTGGCCTCTAAATCATATTAAAATACTTTGTTAAGCTACATTTGATAATAATATTAATTTGTAATACAAATAATATGAATATTAAGATATTAATTTTACATGCGTGTTGTGTATTTAAAAAATTTATATTTTTATAAAAAATATATGCAAATAATAATAATAATAATAATAAAAAATAATATGATTAAATACATAAAAAAAAAATATATATATATATATATATATATGTGTGTGTGTGTGTGTG
>NW_015557186.1:1943266-1954514 GCF_001515605.1 Sinocyclocheilus anshuiensis | reverse complement strand
ATATCCTGTATATATATATATATATATATATATATATTGCATTGTTTTATATTGTAATATATTATAATTTTATTGGAATTACCTGTCATAGTTTTTTTATTCTATTATTTTCTGTATATGTGTACAGGTGTATATATATATATATATATATATATATATATGTGAGTGTGTGTGTGCGCGCATGTATAAAAATGTGTGTGTGTACTTGCCTTGGCAACTAACTGAAATAAACTGAAGTACTAAAATTACTAACACTAAAACTACAATAAAGCTATATAGAAATATTAAAAACTAAGAAAATCACAAAAAGCACAACAAAACTACTAGAACTAAAACTAAAAAAAAAGACTATAAAAGTATGTAAATAACACGAAAAAAAATGCTTTGCAATCTCTCTTGTAGTGTTGGTCAATATGATACTTTTTAGTGAATCTATATATATATATGTGTGTGTGTGTATATATATGAATACTTTCCGTACCCACTGTATATATATATATATATGTGAGTATGTGTGTGTGTGTGTGTGTGTGTATGTTTGTATAAATAATACAACAAATGATTAAAAATGATGTAATATATTTGAATTTAATTTTAAATAATAATCTAAGAATATTATCATACTTTCTGTATATGTGTATGGAAACATAAATTCATTAATATTATTGTTTTTGCTCTATACTATACAGTATGTGTAATATTACAAAAACATTAATACATTACACACAGTTTATACTATATAATGCTAATATAAAATAATCATCTTCAAACTAATTGCAGATCTCTTTAGAGAGAGAGAAAAAAGATTATTTTCAGGTTATTTTTTATTAATGTTCTGGGAGGCAATTAAAGAAAGGGAATGGAAGGATTTTTGATGATTCTTTTTAAAACGGTCCTCTAGATGGCAATAAAACACTGTTAAACGCCTCGCATGACACTGTAAGAGTCTCTGTCTGGTTTCAGGGAGAAGCTGGAGATCAACAGGTCGTATGTGAACGAGGTGGTGCAGCACATCAAGAGGGTGAAAGACTTTCTCATTTCTCATCATCAAAAACCAGAGCAAACATGACTCTTCACACTTCACAGTGTTTGTCTTCTCTATCACTAGCTGGAAGACGCGCAGACTAAAAGACACGAGAAGCTGGTAGAAACCCACAAGAGCATCCTGCAGCAGATATTAGACGAGAAACCCAAAGTAAGAGTTTACTGTGTTTTACTATGATAACAAATAAAAAGAGCCAAAACTATCAGCAGAGCGCCGGATCTCTAAATGTCATCTCAGCTGGAGTTTAATGTCACATAAATGAGCACAGCAGGTGATTATGATCACTGTTATTGTTATATGAGCAGAACTCGTCTCGTGAAAGCCAGTGTGGAGGCTTTCTAGGAAGTTTGACCGATGAGATTTGGAGTTTGTTGCATCATGACACTGTAGATCAATGCATTTTTTACAACCATCATCATTGATTTTCTGCAGCTGTCATTCACCAGCATGCTTTGTAACTTTAACACTGTAAAGCCTGACTGAGGAACAGTGAAAGTAAAGGAAACAAACGCTTGTCAAAAGATCCTGAGGATCAGATTTGAGACTCTAAAACATGATTGATGGAGAATCAAGTAAAGCTGAGCTGCTTCAGTCCAGTAAGTGTTCATCTGGAGATATTACTGCAGTTATTCTGACGTTTACTTTATCAAAATCAGTCAAGATTTGACACGAGAAGCTCCAGCTGAAGCTGGACGTTTGTACAATTACACTAAAATAGCTTTATAAATAACTCTATCAATCAGACGACAGAAGACGTGCAGTAGATTGTGTGCAACAGGTTTAACAGCAAGGTTTTGATCATTTAGAGGCCTCGGAAATCTGCATATGAAATATGATACAGTAGGCTTTATAGGGTTAATGCAAATTCACTCATCATTGAAAGACCTTCTGCAGGTTTTTAACAGCATGAGGGAACGATGACAGACTGTTCGTTCAGGGCTGACCCTTAAAATATTAAATACTTAACGCTTTAAATATTTCATAAGCTGTCAGGAGTATTTAAATATCTCAGATGCGAAGCTTCTGGAAAATTTCACTCTGATCATATGGCACATTTTTAGTGTTGCCCTTAATACAGAAACAGAGGAAATGTGCTTTTCAGTGTTCAGCATGGCAGTACAGATCTGATTCCCAATCAAATCTGAAATCTCTCCCAGTTGCCGCTTTCTTTTGATTGGCCTATGATCTGAATCATATTGCATGAAGTCAAGACTCCCTTCCTGCAAGCCCTGAGCTCTGTAAATGATGTGCCTTTGTGTTTTTTATTCAGATTCAGTGTTTTGTGTGAATAACAGGAATGATGTGGTGAAATCTCTACGCTGATGTGTTGATTTGTCATTCCTGAGCACTGGCGCTCTGAACGGCCTGGATTTGCCGCAGCATTAGTGAATATTGATCCATATCTGTCAATACTGTCCCGTGTCACTTTACTGTCCATGCCATCGACTCGGAGGGTCTGCTGCGGTCAGACAGACAGTTTATAATGCTGCATGACCATTAGTGCACTTTTACAATGATGATGTTTGCAGGAGTCTTTATTATTATTATTATTATTATTATTATTTTGTTCTTTCAATCTAATTTTTTCCTTGAAGTCCTCTAGTAATGTTAGTCTAGGATTTTTTTCAGGATGATTTTCCCCCTTTCTCTTTCTCTTCCAATTAAGCAGGCTGTTATTTGCTTTTTTCATTGACATTTCTGACTTTTATTATAAGTTTTTCATTTTTTCTTCAAGTCCTTTAATAATGTTAGTGATGGTTTTTTCACCAAATTTATTTTAAAAAATTATGATAAATTTATTTTAAATTTATGATAAATTTAAGTTTATTATTATATTACATTTAAATTGATCAAATGTATTAATACATTATTTGCAGGACCATTTTCCACCTTCTCTCTGACTCTTACAATTATTAAACAGATTTTAATTTGCTTTTTACATTTTTTGAGTTTTACAGCTTTTATTATTTATTCATTTATTTAAAAAAAAAATTGAAGTCTTCTAATAATGTTAGTCAAGGTTTGTTTTTGTTTTTTTGTTTTTTAACATCAAATTTATTTTAAATGTATGATAAATGTATAATAAATTTAAATGTATTATCTAATTATTTAAATTGCTATTTTTTTTCTGGACCATTTACCTCCCTCTCTCTGTCTCTTACAATTAAACAGGCTGCTATTTGCCTAATAAATGTGACTTTTCCACATTTATTATTTATTTATGTTTAATTTTTCTTTCCTTGAAGTCCTCTAATACTGTTAGTCAAGTTGTTTTTTTTTCACCAAAAACGGTCAAATTAATTTTTTCAGGATGTTTTCCACCCTCTGTCAGACTCTATTTGCTTTTTTCACAGACTTTTCTATATTTGATTATTTATGTCTTATTGTTGGTTAACCTCCTTATTACCTCACTTTGACTTTGTTTCTGAATATATAATAGGTTTCACTGATGTGTAAATGTGGCTGTTAAAGTTTGAAATGAAACATTTTTGCAGTTGAGTTTCAATAAATGCTCATTTTGGACTTGGAAGAAGTTTTGTTTTCCTAGTACACAAAACTATTGCTGTCAGTCAAAAAAGGAAGGATTTCGATTTTGAATGATGCACTAAAGGTCATTTTTGATTCCCTGTAGACTTGAACTGTAATATTTTGGCCTGTGTTTGCAGCTCCAGAATGACCTGGATCAGGAATACCAGGACAAATTCCGGCGGCTTCCACTGGAGATCCAGGAGTTTGTGCAGGAAAGCACCAAGAGAAAGACTGAGGACGGAGAGCAGGAGGTTCTGCCCTCTTCTTCCTCCACGCTGGAGAAACTAATGCAGAAGGGAGCACAGTCTGAAGACGACACAGAGGAGGAGAAGAAAGACTGATGCCAGAAACCTTCAGGATCTCTTCCCACTTCACTTTTATGTTCCTTCATTAACATATTAGAGATTTGTAAGGCTTGCGTTTACTACTGAGTTTGTGGATCCGAGTCACGGAGCGTCGCATCAGAAACACGGCTTCATGTCGCGCTGGGAGTTATGCATTTGTTTTACGTTGACTGTGGATACACACTAAGATTCAAGTCTGAATTATTTCTTGTGTTTTGTTGTTTTGCTTCTCATAATAATGAGTAAAAGTAAAAGTGTTTTAATGGAAGAGAACGCAGGTCATGACACTGCATTGAGATACTGTAGCCATCAATTATCTTTATCGGATGAATCTTACAAAAACATCCTGGACAGTTCAACCCAAAACAACAATCTGGGTCATATTTAACCCCAAAAATATATTTTGCTTAGAGATAAATTAGTCTGTTGCATTTTTAAATTTAAATTGTACTTAACGCTTATTTCAACCCTAAAATAGTTTTTTTTTTTTTTTCGCCAAAATGGTCACATTATATTTATTATTTAATTAATTAATACATTTTTTTATTTACTTTAAGTTCTCAATTTTTTTTCCCCCTGTCTGGGTCATATTTCACCCCAAAATATATTTTGCTTAAAGAAAAATAAATAAGATATGTGCATTTTTAAATTGGAATTAACCATATTTTACCTCTAAATTCTTTTTATTCAGCAAAATATATATATTTTTTGGATTATTGGGAGTTAAGTCCTATAATATATTTTTTTTTGTGCACCAAAACCTGTCAAATTATATTTACATTTATCAAAAAAAAAAATCAGCACTATTTTTCACCCTCTCTCTGACTCTTACAGTTAACCGGTTTATTATGTTTCATTTTTATTTACATGAAGTCTTCTAATAATGTTAGCCATGTTTTTCTTTTCTTTTTCCAATCTTTGTCATTTCACCTAAACATTATATTTTAAAATGACATTTTAAGTGTAATTAACTATATTTCACCCTTAAAATAGTCATTTTTTAAGCAAAATTTAAATTCATGTTTTGTTTTTTCTTTTCTTTTGATTTTTGGGTTGAATTCTCACCAGACTTTTTGAGATTCACTCTTCCGGACGTGAGAGTTTCTGAAAGGTTCCTGGTTTATTTGCACTGAAACGGATGATGATTCTTTGATTCATCTTCTTGCTGCTGTTGGTTTGGTTTGATTGCGAGTGCTTGACTTGTGCTGTGTAAACAACAGGAGCCCTAGCGGGTGATTTTCCACCGGTCCTGGTGTACATGAGAAACATTCTGGTCTGGAGGTGCTGAAACTCTGTCCCACACTGACCTGGAGCAGTTTCAGGGATGCATGCTAACAGTCAGCCGGCCGGTTGTGCTTCTACACATTTGTAAATGTCAGCAATATAGCTTGTGTTGTACTGTGATGAACTATTATCAATTTGTGAAGGTGTGTTTCAACTTATAAGCTTTATTTATTTTCAAACCCATAACAGACACTTTTAGGTCGTTCTAAAAAAAACAATTGCATATGTTTTATTTGCTTTGTGTTAAGGGACCATTTCAGTTCCTCCCGGTTTCTGTTTAGGAGGTTTTATGAAACTGTTTGAATTCTTTCTTTTGTTACTACAATCAGAATTTTCCAATTAGCATCAGTAGGTCACTTTAATGACTGAGTGAATCTCATGAAAACATGTCCAGCTCACATTTCACCCCAGAATCGATGACCGTTTTCCCTCAAATTCCAGTTGTGGACAGGCATTGTACTTTACAGTAATACAGTGTTTTATCAGAATAAATTAAAAGGCAGAACAACATCATGATGCATACATTATTTATTATTATTTGTATTACAGTATTGGCAATTTGTCATAAAAATGTTACAAAAAAATCATGATGATCTTAAAATAGGCTTTATTTTCTTTATGCAAAATGTAATTTCTTGTTTATTTCTGGTTTTGGGGGAAATATGACCTGAACATGTCCTTGTTAGATTTTTTGTGTGGAATTTTGTTTCCATCGCGGAATAAAAAAGGTCCTTGCAAATTGTTTTCTCACAATTCTCAAAACTTTTGTGTAATTCTAAAAACGTTTGCAAGAATTGCAAGATATAAACTCAAAATTGCGATATATAAATAGAATTGTGACTTTTTTTCTCGGAATTCTGAGTTTGCATTAGGGATGCATGAAATATCAGCCACCATATCGGTATCGGCCGATAAATGCTCTTTTTTTCTGTTATCGGTATCGGCCCGATAAGAAAATTTGGCCGATATCTTAAAGCCAATAAATAATGCATTCTTTCCTTCAGAGACACTTCAGATGCGCACTGTTCGTTTGCAGCCTTTTGTGCAATTGTACGTTGTAATATTGTGTTTATTTGATGTATATCTAATTTATCTCATATAGAATGCATTTGGTTAAGTTAAAAGAGCGCTTCAGTTTACCGGTGATCATCTTTAGCTCAGCGCACGCAGCTCAAACAGCAGTGCACAACATTAATAACTATGATTGGGAATGTCGTGTATATAACTTTCTAATGAGAACATTATTATAATAAAATGTTGTGAATTCTTTGGGTTTAGTTGCTGTGTTTCAGCGCGTTGTTATGGGAAGAGCGCATCCACAACAGGATCACACATTCTGACTATAGCACGCAATAACTGCGTCATTTTGTACATATATAAGTTGTAATATTATGTTTATGTTGTATTAATATTAATCTCAGGATGCATTTCCTTGAGTTAAATAAGCTGCCAGCAAAACGCTTCAGTTTACCGTGTTCATTCAGCTCTTCAGCTTCAGTACGCGCAGCTCAAACAGCTGCTATTTAAAACAGTGGTACTAATTTGTTACTTTTTCAAAATCATTGATACATTATTAATAATAACAACCACTTTTATTTTTCTCTTATTATTTTCATCAACAATATGGTTTAGTAATTAAAATCATTTAATTATTGTCCGTGCAGAGGCTATTCCGTTTTATTGATCTATGGCGCATTCATTTTGATTCTTTACACGTGTAATGATGTCCAGTGACTTGTTTGCATTATTTATGCATTATTTTATTTATTTGTAAGACTTTTTATGACATTTGGTAATGGGAGAGTAAAATTATTTTTTAAAACGTACACTGTTCAAATTAGGCTGCTTATGTTGAAGTGTTTGGGATGTGGCTTTTAACGATGAGAGCTTTTTTGTATTCAGGCTCTCAAAAAGTATATACAAATTTGGATATAGATTTATCAGCCATCATATCGGTTATCGGTATCGGCCAAACTTTTCATATCGGTGCATCCCTAAACCTTGCAATTCTGTTTTTTTTTTCCCACCACTGAATAACAAATGTTTTAATTGCAACTTTTTATTTTGCAATTCTCTTTTTTTTCCTCAGAATTGCGAGTTTTTACAGTATCTCGGAATTCTGAATTTTTTTTATCTCAGAATTGTAATAAAAAGTCTGAATTTTGGGATGAAAAGTCGCAATTACCTTTTTAATTATTTTTTTTTAATCCCATGGCAGAGACGGCCTTCCATATAAATGAGATTCACCTCAGTCATAAATAAAATTAGTAATGCAGATGAAGGCAAAAAATAAATAAAAATGAAAAAAAAAAAGGATATGCACTTTGGATGTCCCGAGGTATTATCATCATTATGCAATCTTTCTACATAAGTCAGAAAGCATGAAATATTTCCTTTTTAAACTTTATTTTGTTCAGTTTTTGAGGGATACCTTTAAGGATTTTTATGCCAAGTGGAATTTTATTGTTAATTATTTTCTACTTTATGCCATAATTAGTGATTTCATTTTGCACTTTGATTAGCTGTTATTTCTACTTGCTAGATTTTAATTTAACAATTTTTACTTTTTTAATCTTTTTAATCTACTCCGGTTGGGTTAGTTATGTATTTAAAGTCACACCAAGAAATTAAATTAAATTTGACATTCATTTTCTGTATATTTGCAAGGTTTTGATATTTATGCTCAGTATGTGATCTATGTGAACTACTGAAAAGTGCCAAAATATGTTTCTTTTAACTTTCTTTTCAATGCATGTGACAGATCATCATAAAACACAAATGTTCAAACCTTGCATAATATCTGTTTAGTCTGTTTATTGACTAAACTATTCGCTTTATAATTTGCTTTAAAAAGAGTCTGGATCATTTCAGTGGCGTCATTGGGAAGCAGCTGCAGAGAGTTGATCAATTACTCTTCATTTCCCCATAATTACTAGTTTACATGTAAAATGAATCCTGTATATTCACTTCTAGAAGTATTGTATTGAATTTTTACAACACGATCCGTTTCCTTTCGACTAAAATCTTTTTGCAATGTAAGATTACTTGAATTACTTTTCTGACTCGTTTTGAAGTGAAGTCCTATGCCTTTGAATGTTGAATCTATGTTAGATGTGGAATGTAAAAAGTGTCGATGAATAGAGCTCATTTTTGTATAAACCATAAGCGCACTTTTAAGATATTTATACTACTACAGAATTAGATAGATATGACAGAATCTGTATGCTACTGAATGCCACTTTATTATTTTCGACTTTGTTTCTGTTAACAGAAAAGATCCCGATTTGACATTTAAAGACATTTGATTTGGTCCACTTCTGTTATTAGTATCACAAATATCAAGGTCTTTGGAAGACAAATATTGTTGAATGTAAATTGTGCTCGTGTTGTGCATTGGTTTTAATAAAATTGTTCTTGTGAAATGTGGACTTTGAACAATATTAATCGTTTGCTCTTTTTTTCTGAACTTTAACAGTGTGAAATAAAAAGCATGTGAGCTTTTAGAAGTATTTTACAGTAGACTGTCACGCATTGATTATACATAACCCTTCACAGATTAATACTTAATAAATCTTACACCTTTATGACATTTCTATCTTCTAATTCAATTATTTAAATGTTCTATTGAGGTTGACTTCATAAGGTTTCTATTACTTTCCCTTTGAAGTATTTTAATATATTCTTCAAACCTATCAAAACACATCAGACAGATACGTTTTAATAATGTAGCTCTGTTTTATGACATTGAAGAGAGTTGCTGTTTTTGTCTCTTCTGAGGAAGATTCATTCACTTGTTTTGCAATGTCAGATTTTTAATGTTCATCCAAATCTCATTTTGTGACTTTTCTTTCGGTTTTAAAGATCCAACGAGAATATAGGAAAATATAACTTAATTCATTTGTTTCCTGCTAGCTAGATTTCACATACATTAACACAAATCTGGCTCTAAACCTCCTTTGTTTATTCGAAGTTGATCTAGATGAGTACATGGAAACTATCCAAACTCTGTTAATCCTAAAGCAGTCAAAACTGCATCTCTGAATTTATCCACCATCACACATAAATTAACAATGCTTTTGCTACACTAACCACGGTATTTGTAGTAAAACTGTGGTTATACAAAAAAACATGGTTACTAGAATTTTACTATAGTAAAACCAGGGTTTTTAAGGGATTTGTATTTGTGTATACTTTCTAATTAATTTTTTCTTTGTTTTGTTTTTATAACTGTACTGCCTTAATGGTTTGATGTTTTCTACTGTTTAATAAAAAAAATTAAAATAAAAAAAAAATATTCGCGAACCCGCTCCGAAGTCCCGATCTGAATCAAATGAATCACGATCCGGTTCAAACAGTGAATAATTTCGCGACGCAATGGTTTAACTGATTCGGAGTTTCGAAAAGCACCGTTTCAGCATCACTACGTGCTTTTTGAAAGCAATACAAGCGATGTCGAAAGTCGACAATGAATGGCTCTTTTGATCTGTTTTTGCTAGTGAATCGAGATTGAGTTTGAATCAATCGGAGCGGTTCCAGTGTAAACGACTCACTCGATTGATTCGGTTTGTCTGTTCCTCTTTTCGCGTCTTCAGCCATGTTTACACTGTCACCACTACTACTGGCATAACTCCCTAGTTTGATGACATTAACTGAAATAAGCAAAAAGTATGATGTTTACAAATAAAAATATCAATATTTCCCTTCCAAAGATAACATCCAACAAAAATATTCAGGTGAGTTAACCGGTTTATTGCTAACTAGTGAAACACTCCATTAAAATGACGAGCTGCAGCTCAAAATACATGTTGAAGAAGAAGAAAATACATGTTATATGGAAACATTGTGCATTATGATCGAGTTTGTAGCTTAATTCACCGTATTTGTCACAGTGGTCGTGCTGTAATGCAGACTAAGGCCTGCAGGTGTCGCTGTTTAATCATCTGAATTGTTTTAATGTTCAGGCTTTTCGAGTTTGTAGCTTAATTCACCGTATTTGTCACAGTGGTCGTGCTGTAATGCAGACTAAGGCCTGCAGGTGTCGCTGTGTAATCATCTGAATTGTTTTAATGTTCAGGCATTAAAAGGGAAAATCAGTCTGGCAGCAGAACTGCGGGTAAGTCAACTCAAAAACTCCACTTTTACCCAATAAACTGAAGTAAAGTGTAATAATGAGGCAGCATCTGTTAAATATCCGCTGGATTCCTCTCGTGTGTTTATATTAATGCGGATTATTGAGGGGAACAACATCCGTCTGTCAGTCAGCTGATTTAACACAAACTGATTCAATCACTGAGTGTTTTGGATTTACAGTCTTCTGTCTTTTTTTATGTAAAACTGTTTCAGAACCGTATAAGTTACAGTAAACGTATATCAGTGAGTGTTTTAAGTCTCGAGTTAAATGTAAACATCATATTCTCACTCCACATACTGTAGGGGGAAACCGCCGGGGCTAGTTGTCACACGTTTTACTTCAATGAATGATTTTAAAAAAGTTGCTTTTTTTTAATGCACAAAACTTCTGAAAAATGGTGAACATTTCCACCATTCTTGCCCATTAAAATGCCCAATTGGTTTAACCTGTTGTCACAACACATTGCGTAAACTGTCAAAATGGGAGTCTCCCTGTTGAAAAAAAAACAGCATATGCTGGTTAGGTATGTTTTGACGCTGGGATGCTGGTTTAAGCTGGTCCTTTGCTGGTTTATGCTGGTCCTTTTGCCAGCACATGACCAGCAAAAGGACCAGCATAAACCAGCTAAAGGGCCAGCATAAACCAGCAAAGGACCAGTTTAAACCAGCAAAAGGACCAGCATAAACCAGCTAAAGGGCCAGCATAAACCAGCAAAGGACCAGTTTAAACCAGCAAAAGGACCAGCATAAACCAGCTAAAGGGCCAGTAACCCAGTTAAAGGACCAGCATAAACCAGCTAAAGGACCAGCATAAACCAGCAAAGGACCAGTTTAAACCAGCTATAGGACCAGCATTAACCAGCAAAGGACCAGCATAAACCAGCTAAAGGACCAGCAAAGGACAGCAAAGGACCAG
>NW_015557186.1:1942757-1943088 GCF_001515605.1 Sinocyclocheilus anshuiensis | reverse complement strand
AGCATAAACCAGCTAAAGGACCAGCATAAACCAGCTAAAGGACCAGCATAAACCAGCTAAAGGACCAACATAAATCAGCAAAGGACCAGTTTAAACCAGCAAAGGACCAGCAAAGGACCAGCTTAAATCAGCTAAAGGACAAGCATAAACCAGCTAAAGGACCAGCATAAATCAGCTAAAGGACAAGCATAAACCAGCTAAAGGACCAACATAAACCAGCTAAAGGACCAGCATAAACCAACTAAAGGACCAGCATAAATCAGCTAAAGGACCAGCATAAACCAGCTAAAGGACCAACATAAATCAGCAAAGGAACAGTTTAAACCAGCAA
>NW_015557186.1:1941765-1942548 GCF_001515605.1 Sinocyclocheilus anshuiensis | reverse complement strand
CATAAACCAGCAAAGGACCAGTTTAAACCAGCAAAGGACCAGCTTAAACCAGCATCCCAGCGTCAAAACATACCTAACCAGCATATGCTGGTTTTTTCAACAGGGCTGTTATTAAAAAGCGTATTATTGAACCTTCTGCAGAATTTTAGAAGAAAATAATTTATGTAACAGCTCATAAAATAGTGTAAAAATGCGAAAATATCAAGCAACTTTTTTTTTTGTAAACAAATATTGTAGTTAACATATTTTATAAATGTACAGCATTTAAAATGTGACAAGTTCTGACAACTTACCCCCACCTGATATTTACGTAAAAAAAACTCTTGTCTGGAGTCTTCATAAGTGACTCTAAGTCTGAATGTGTGGATGTCGTTTTATTTATTTATTTATTTATTTAAGCAAATAAATACACATAATGAGCTCAGAAATAATGCATGTGTAATCAAAGTATAAACATTTCTAAAGTATAACATCCTGCTTTTTAATGACATAAAGATATGAATATGAGTGAAGATACTCATGCCATTCTGTCCACGTGTTTCCTGAAGTTAATACATAGTTAATACATTGTAAAAAAAAAAAAATAATAATCTGTTTCAAATAAAAGTTGCTCAAACTAATTGTTCATTTATAAATCCTGAAAATAAAAGTGTCTCAGTTTCGACAAAAAAAAATAAAAATATTAAGCAGCACTGATATCTGTGTGGGGAAACTATTAAACAATGATAATAATAAGTAATGTTACCATATCAGCATATTAGAATGATTTCTGAAGGATCATTC
>NW_015557186.1:1930556-1941330 GCF_001515605.1 Sinocyclocheilus anshuiensis | reverse complement strand
ACGCCTCGCGTTTTGCGCGTCGGTGTGCACACTCACATTGGCGCCCTTTGTTTAGTCACGAGGTGTTAAACGTCGGCGATAATCGCATGCGATATTCGTCCCGGTGTGAACAAGCCTTTATACTGTCTTTTTACGCGTTGCATTGCATCGTGCAAACATAAAAACATGTCTGCATTTGTGATCGGAGAAATGACAAACAACAAGCGCTACTCTACACTGCTCAAAACTCGCGTTTGAATCATCAGTGGCAAATTCTTTAAATGAAAACGTACTTACAGTCTGTGAGTCAGAACAGCCGGCATTGTAGTCTACTCTCCCAGGATCAGGAAACAGTCCTCCATAAAATGTGCTGCACACATCTGAATATTTGGGTTGAAGTGTTCTGGAACAGTGTTGTAAATACAACTTAACCACTGATTTCTAGTCGTGTCCTCTTTTGGAAGACCAAACAAAGTAGTTTCACTTTCACAATGAAACACACGGCGTCTTCACGACATGGCGGCGGCAGCGGCAGCAACAATAAAGTTACGCCTTCTTCCTTTGCGTGAACATTTGGGCGGTGTTATGCAAATCTTCCCACATCGTGACGTAGACATGTGGGGGCGTGTTTAAACGAGGCTTTAACTTTTATAAAGAATATCTCTTTGGGTTTGAGACTTTAGTCTTTGCAACTTTAGGGATCTTATCTATTCACAAACAGCTTGTAACACTCCAAAGAGAAAGGAAAACTTGAAATCGCATCATATGACCCCTTTAAGGGTGAAGTGTGTAATTGCAAAATGAAATACTGTAGATTTACATTTTCAGGAGAATATATGAATGAGGAATAATAATAGTAATCCTCTGGTGGTGCAGGCATGTTTTGGGCTGGACGTTTGGGATTCGGGCCTTCTGATTTAGATGGACCTCCCATACAGGACTGAGATGATTAAAACGCTGAGCTTGATCTCAGATTCACACACTCATTCTCTCGCTCTGAACGCTTGTGTTTTATTTTCCGTCCTGTAGGTCAAATGGCGAAACCATATGAGTTCAACTGGCAGCGGCCTGTTCCTCATTTCATGCAGGAAGGGGCATATTTTGACAGATTTGATGAGGTATTTATATTTCTCTGATGCATTGACTTTGTTGTTTAACTGAAAAACATATGTTTATGTGTACTGTGTTTATGGTAAATCATAAATACACATAGTACATAGCACACATGATTTACCATAGTACACATAAATCATTTATTTAAAATTTACTTTAAAAAGTACAGTTTTCAATACAATATTATAAATAATTATATAACAATATTCATTATATATATGTATTATGTATATTATGTATAATTATGTAATTACATATTTACACACACACACGCATATATATATATATATAATTTATATGTATTAAATTTAATTTATATTATTTTTATAATGTTTTTTATATTTAGGAGAAATATATTTTATCTTGTATTTTTATTATTTTGTATTTATAATATTTTTATATTACATTATTGTAGGATAATATCATTTCATTTGTATTTGTATTAAATTGCATTTGTATTATTTTTTTATTTATAATATTTTTATATTATATATTTAGGAGAATATGATATTTGATGTAATCAAATATACTATATATAAATTAATAAGTTATATGTAATTAAATGTTTATTTATATTATATTGTATTTCATTTATTTTTTGTTTATAATATTTTTATATTATATTGTTTTTAGGAGAATATCAGTGATTTATTTATAATTTATATGATTACATTTATGTATATTAAATTGTATTTATATTATTTTTGAAATAATTATTATATTATATATTTAGGAGAATACGATATTTTTAGGAGAATTAAATGCATAAACATACAGTTTTATTTTCATATTCTCCACTCTAATGGGGATTTTTTTTTATTTTAAATAAAAAAAAGTAATCATCATGGTAGTATATGTTATACTGGCTTAATAAAAAAAATCATCAATAATAATAATACACTAAAAATAGTCAATTTAAAAACAAACAGTCCAACAAACTACAAAATTAAATGTTCTGGATGCGTTTCAGTAATGACAATTTGTTGGGGAAAAAGTGCCTAATTACACTGTGCTTAATTTAGAGGATTATTATTAATTTTATAATTGTTTTCTGAGACCTGCGCGTGTTTTTGTGAGATTCACTCAAGCTAGACTAAATAAAACAACATTTATAGCTCAGCTGTTGTAAAGATACTATGTTTTATGATATGTTTGAAGTAATGTCGACTGGACGCCGGTGGCTTTAATCGCAGAGGATACTGTGAACATCTGTGTTCTCAAAGACATTCGTCCCTCGGGAACATTCGCTCAGCCTCGAGAAGTTTATCTTGGAATAAAAGTTTTCTGGAAGGATGTATTCTCATGAATGACGTGTCAGAGACTGGATCTGAGTTGTTAAAGCGGCGTACAGATTTCCCATGAGGCTCTGGGAGAACTCAGAGGTCTCTCTCTGTCGATATGAAATGAAATTCAGCTTTATTTGTTTGTTATCATTATATCTTTGGCATTATCTCTTGAATGCTAAATATGGATCGGGACGGAATGTTGATTCTGTTGACATTATGAAGGTGGTTTATTTTACGCTGTTTATTTTTTCCCAAGATGCAACAAGGAGCGCTAACTCAGCAGACGATAAATAGAAAATTAATTTCTGCTTTCCTAATTGACACAAATTAGGAGTTTCTCATAGCCGCTCTCTCAGTGTAATGAAGTCCTTTATACATTTATAAAACAGTTGCATGCACATCACAGTCTAATAAAGTTGTGATGCGCTAACAAACATGTTTCAGATGCAGCTCAGTGTTTATTTCTGTTGTTTGCAGGATCCGTTTGTTTTTTAATCAAACTGTTTTTTCGGAGTGGATTCTTTTGGATTCTTCCTGACGTGGAAAAGTGAAGGAAAGGTACAACTTGAGTGAGAATGTAATGCATTCTAGTTTCTAGCAGTTTTTGGTTGTGTCTCAGTTCATCTTCCATACATTAAAAGTATGCACTTCATTGGTGATGTGAAAGTAGCATATTTTCCAGAAATAAGTCACACCGGGTAAAAATTGCATTGATGAGAGTAAAAAAAAAGAAATAAACCGGATTAGTTGCACTGGTGTATAAATCACATTTTATTATTGTGTTCAGAAATCATGTAAAATACCAGTCTGTGTTATTTTAGTATCATTAAGACACTATTATAGTTTTTATTAATGTTTTGAATTGGTTTTTATTTTTATATTTTCTGTAGCTATATTAATTGTAGTTATTTTTTTTTAATTTTGACATTTTTTAAAATTTTTGTTTTATTTATTTTGTTATTTTAGCACATCAGGTTAAACTTTATTTTATTTTATTAGTTTAAAATAAAATATTATATTTATTAAGTTTGCTTTATCTCTATTTTTTATGGTTTTAGTTTTAGTTGACTACAATAAAATACCAGTACATAAAATAAAACATTTACAAACATTATAAACACTATAAATCACATTTTATTATTACATTCATAAATATTGTAAAATACCAGTCAGTGTTATTTTTTATATCACTGAGATACTTATATAGTTTTTATTAATGTTTTGAATTGGTTTTCATTTTTGTATTTTCTGTGTTCATTTTAATTTTAGTACTTTTGTCTTTTTTTTGTCCTTTTTATACATTTTATTTTATAAATTTTTATTTTTGTTTGAGTTATTTTAGCACATCAAGTTAAAGTAAATGAAAATGAAAGAAATGTTGCCTTGGCAAATAGCTGAATTAAGTTTTTTTAAATAATTAATTGTATTTATTACTTTGCGTTCATTGTATTAAAGGCACAATATGTACGTTTTTGCCGCTAGAGGTCGCATTTTCAAAACAATAACAAAGGCGAAGCTTGATGACGCTTTGAAGGAGAGTGGAATGATAGGAGATGTCCGAATCATGTTCACGGATGTAATGAATTAATTTTTTTTATTACCTGTACCTTCCAAAGTTATTCAAACAGCGAATAAATTATATAGAGAAAGCGAGCAAAGAACATTTAACGTTACATTGTCAAAAAACAGTATGCCTGACTTCAGTCTAGTGCGAGTTTAAGCACTCTCAAAAAACTCCCCTTATAATCAGTAAAGCTGTCTAAACACTGTTTGATGAATGAATCTCCTACTTGCATCATACGTACATCTGCACTTTGTTGTTTATGATGAGAGAATACACTCAGTGAGCGCTTCAGCGATGACTCATCTAAACGCCTCTGATTGGCCGCTGCGTTCATAAACTCAACAGACTCATGTGTGATTGGTTATAAAGCGCAACACTGTAAAAACGCGGAAAAAGATGCATGGTGCAACACTGAGCAGATCTAAATTTAATGCTGCAGTCAACACTTTTCATTTTATTTTCATTTTATTCGCGACTGCCGTAATGGATTTAGTTTAACTGCAGCAGCATTTTTGTCCATGTGTGTTGCCATAGTTTCTACAAGCGGAAACCGTCATTGATTAGTTGATAGGCGACAATGAACCGGGACGAGCCATTATTTTAAAATGGGAATTTCTCTGGATTTAAAAATCCTTGGGAACTTTTGGGATAACGTAAGTGCACAACTGCGTGAAATATATAACAATGCGCAAGTGGTTTTTGGATATTTTATTACGAAAATCTTGCATATTGTGCCTTTAAAATGCAATGTTTTTAGGCTCATACATTTAAAAAGCAAACTCTTCTTCTGTAACGCAAGGGATTGTGGTAAAACCTTGCTCATGTAATTGTGTTTTGTTCCCTATCTTTTTCTTAGGAGGGTCAAGTTTTAGAGTTTTCCCTGATCAACAGCATACGTGATACCAGTGTGCCAAAGGTAAAACTATTAAATTCAACATGAAACTCTATTTACTTTCTTAATTCATCTTCCTTGTCTTATTGCAAATGATTCATCACTGCATGTTATTCTTAAGAAAAAAAAGCCCTGAAATTGAATCAATTTGACATGAATAAAATGAAGTGCCACTCTGCTTTTATTGCATTAAATACAGTATCTTGTTTCATTCATCAAGCAAATGTCCTTCCATTGACCTATTTTTCATCAAGACTGACAGCACTTTATAAATGTAGATTTTGATGAGCTTGTGTTGTGATTTGAGAGCGAATCGTGATTTTCGTGAATCGTGATACGACTGTGTTCTCTAGCTGTGATTGATGGGGAAAACATCATACATATGTGCAGAAATAAAAGATTATGGACTGAGTAATTATTTTGGATTGATCTGTTAAACATGTTCAGCCACATTTGGGTGCCAGCCCTGATTTTTATGTTTTATCACAAACGATTTGTGTTTTTTCTAGACTCTCAGTCACTGCGTCAACACTATCAGATATAAAAATAATGTGTAAAATATTTATTATAAATGCTGACAAATTGAGCATTAACTAGTGACTTAGAAATACAAGATGGTTGCAAACTCTTTTGATATACAGTATAATCTGACAGATTTCTTTTTTCTGGATTTTTTTTTGTAAATGTTCTTCATATTTTAATAAAATATAATATAAATATAAAAATATTAACTATTTAAATAAAATTAAAATCTGTCAGATTATATGTAGAAAAACTGACAGAAGATTCAACCTTTCCCTGAAGGATTTCAGCTGAAGGGAGGTCATCTAATTCCAGCTCCTGACATGCGTCTGTCACTGTGCCGTCACCGCTGCTGTGTTATCGGCTCGTCTCGAGGGTCCGTCCGTGACCCCTGGGATGTGAACACTTGTGTTGAACTAGCAAGCAGCTGCTGCTTCGAGACCCTGCGTTGGTCTCGACCCTGTGTTTTGTCTGAAACATGTGCTCGGTTCATTATTAGATTTCTGGGAAGAAAGAGTGTTTGCATTAGGAGAGCATTAGAAGTGGCGTCCTTTATGTCCTGGAATCTTCTGTAAAAATAGCGCACTCATAAAACGCTAAGAGAGCAAAACATGTTTACAAAATAGCAATATGTCCTTCAGTGTCAATCATTTAATGGGTTCATTCCCAGTGCTTCATTTTTAAGGGTTAGTTCACCCAGAAATAAACCGTCTGTCATTATTTACCCATTATTTGCTGCTTTCTTTCATACAATTAAAGCAGGCAGTGTCAAGGGTATGTCGGGTTACAAAAAGGACAAAAAAGCATCATGAAAACATCATAAAAGTAGTCCATATGAATCTTAACCATGTGAATGAGTAGAGTATGCAACTGCAAGCTCATGGGTCCGGTTCCCAGGAAATGCATGAACTGAAAATTTGTACATTTTAAATGCAATGCAAGTCGCATATGCATAATGTATAGATGCTGTGTGTTTCACAGATGAAAATGACATGCAAAACAAATATTTAGCCTAAATGCTTTGAATTGCATGTAAAATGTCACTCCGTTCAGATTACACAGTTTTAGCATAAACGAACTAATGCATTTTATGTGCATATTTGTCAGTCAAACATAAATGAAACCATTCAGATTTCTGCATTTAAAAAAATATCATGCCATAATTTACAGTATTAACTATTTGCATCTATTTGATTTTAAATCATGTTTTCAAAATGCATTTATTCAAACTCTTTAGAATCAGCATAGATCTGTTTAATGTGAAAATAATAAAAAATATTTAAAAAAAGTATAAACATGGTTAAAGTATGTCAGCAACATTCCCTTAGTTAAAATGTATGATGTATGTTGATATATAAATGCATATAAACCTGGTTATTGTGAATTTGAAACGCATTCAGTTTATTAGTACTATTACAGAAATGTGACCTGTTTCATTTATGTTTGACTGACAAATACGCATCACAGTAAGTGGATTAGTTTATGTTAAAACTGTGTAATACAAATGCATAGAAATGTTATATGCAATTCAAATGTAGGCCTTTCTGTGACGTGTCGTTCTATCAGCATATCAGCTCACTAGAACTGTGCATTTGTTTTGGTTTTGTCAGTCACATTGGCCATGAAGAGACGGGAATCTCACTGACGTTTGAAGTTTGCTCTCATATTTGCTTATGCGTGTTTGCAGCAGTGGACAGACAGCTTGCGGTCGCTGATTCAGAACTCTCGAGCGAATAACGTGTGTCCGACGACCTGCCTGAGAAAACAGTGAGTGCCATCAGCGAATACAACACAGCTATACATCACTGGAGCGAGTTCAGCCAGTGTTGAGTCACGTTTAAGGTTTTCAATGTTTCTGACTCATTACTAATACAAGCGAATTGCCCAGAAAAACACATTTCAATATTCAATATTCAAGTTAAGCTCAATCAGCAACATCAGTAATGTGCTGTCAGTTACCACAGATAAATATATAGTTCAGTCATGAAACTCTAGATGGCGCATTCTGACGGGGTGGTAACATAACTGATGACATTCAGAGAGTTAAACGACTTGCCACAAGCTGATTGGTTCATGCTACATATGCAGCCAATGAGCTTATTGCCTTGCATTTATACAGCTGGCTAGCATTGACTAGAGATTCCTGCAGCGCGCTTTCAGAGTTCTCGGAAACCCTCCACCTTCCCCAGCTCCACCTGTATAGATCTGCTACGGGGTTATTTTATATTTTAATCTTCTTTCCAAAAGATTAAAATATCTTAATTTAGAAGATTATATAAAGAAGTATGCGCAAGCTCGCTTTTCAAACGAACACATTTGACATGAAGTAGTTTGTTCAGTTTGAAATGATAAAACAACAGATCTAATGAAGAGAACGGATCCTGCAGCGTTTGAGACACACAGATACAGACACTTCTCTAATGAAGGACATTCACATGTTTAAAAGAGTCATGTCCATCTTTAAAACCATTCAGTGTGTCTGATTTTCTGCAGTATCACACGAACCTTTGCCTCAGGCAAAACGGAGAAGGGTATTTTCCAGGCGCTGAAGGATCTTGGTTTACCCAGTGGAAAGGTAATTTTTAACAGCACTTAACTTTCTCTCAGATATCATCAAATATATGGAGATCCAGGATGGAGATATTTATAATGATAAAATTGTAATGCTACACCACACATACATATAGTTGTGAACCACACAAGCTGAATGTTGTTTCCGTTTGCTTTTAGTGGTGACAGTGAACTAAATTAAAACTAAATACTACTGTTTTCTGCATGCTGTGTATAAAATATATGTAAAATATAAAATATGTAATGCTGTGCATAAATGCTGTTTATAAAATAATGCTGTGTATTAAATATGTAAAATATAAAAAATGTAATATTAAAAATATAATGTTTAAAATTTACTTTTTATTTTATTTATAAATAAAATATGTAGAATATATAAATTGATCATTATAAATCTATAAATATAAAAAAATCTGTTATATATAATTTTCAAAATATATTATATTATGTATTATTTATTTAAAATAAAATATATATATTTTTTACATATTTATCTATATTTTTATCTTCCCCTTTGACAAGTTCTACAGCCTCACGCAGAAGATTTGCCCCAGAACTGATATTGAAGAACTGTTCAAAAAGCTGTGCAACCTGAACTTTTATTGTTTGTTTCAATATTTTAAAATATCTTTCATTGAAATGTAATAACTTCCATCTCCATAAATAGACCTTTTTCTTTGAAAATAGGTCACATTATGTAATTAAAATGGCTTTTGAGTGCCGTTTCATGCTGAGTTTTGCAAACACCTTCTCATCAATGAACTACAGTAGTTTACTGTCATGTTTGGCCCTTTGCTTGACTGAATATTGTTTTGGAAACATTTTCCCAGGAGTTGCACAACACTAAACAGTGTTATATTTAATCTTGCATTGCCTGAGGAGCTTGAATATTAAACCATTAATCTAACTAGACTCAATGAGAAACAAAATGAGCTGAGTGAACTCTAGTCAACATGAAACATGAATGGAATAACATCACAGATGGATAATTCACAATAATACCAGGAACATTTATTAAAGGAATAGTTCACCCTAAAAATGAAAAATTGCTGAACATTTACTCACCCTCAGGTCATCCGAGATGTAGATGAGTTTGTTCTTCATCAGATTTGGAGAAAAGTAGCATTGCATCACTTGCTCTGCAGTGAATGGGTGCCGTCAGAATGAGAGTCCAAACAGCTGATAAAAACATCACAATAATCCACAAGTAATCCACACCACTCCAGTCCATCAGTTAACACCGGTAGAAATGAAAAGCTGCGTGTTTGTTGGAAACAAATATATCATTAAGACTTTTAACTTCAAACCGTTGCTAAAGTCCATATCCATAATAACGCTTCCTCCAGTGAAAAAGTCCATCTCCTGTTGTCTCTCACATCAAAATCCACCACATATTTGTTTAGAGCTGTTTTGGCTTGTAATCGGTACTTGATCTGTGCAGATTTCTTGCCTCATTCAGACCAGACCACTTTTTCACTGGAGGAAGCGTTAGTATGGATTATTTTAGTTAGAAACATCTTAATGCTGGATTTGTTTCAGCTTTTGTCTTCTCCAGATGTTAATTGATGGACTGGAGTGGTGTGGATTACTTGTGGATTATTGTGATGTTTTTATCAGCTGTTTGGACTCTCATTCTGACGGCACCCATTCACTGCAGAGCATCCATTGCTGAGACACTGATGCAATGCTACATTTCTCCAAATCTGATGAAGAAACAAACTCAGCTACATCTGGGATGACCTGAGGTCATTTTTGGGGGAGCTAATGCTTTAAGAAAGTAAAAGGTCAATTCTAAGTTTAGGTTGGTTTTGTGTGTTGTCTTTCATGTGCTGCTTTTCTTTTCAGCAGTGGAGACAAAGGCGATTATTTAAGCGTGGACCAGTTAGTCCACTTTTTGAATGAAGTAAGCAATGTTTTCCTTTTGATAACTTTCAACATCCTGCATGTGAGCTGATTTTTGCACTTTTCTTATTCCTGGACAGCGTGTTTTATTTAGCAGACGCGTCTGTAATGTTCCTTTACATCTGCATGCAATGAAAACCGAATGTTAGCCTGAATGACAGAACATCCCAGTTTGAATCATTAGTATTATGAAGACTTCTGTGTCTGTTTTGTGTCTTTTCTTCTTCGAAATCTTTAGTCTTCACTCTCTGTTGTTTCAATTAACGTTTCTCTTCTCTTCTACTTCTTCAAAGAAGCAGCTTCATTTAAAAAGAGCCGTTCCTTTTGTTTACATTTCTGCGGATGTTTATTAAACAAAAATGCTTTTAACAAATTACTTGTGTGCCTTGACCTAGTTAATGTAACCTGCAGGTTGTGTTCTCTTGCATAGAGTCAGAGAGATCCGCGTCTGAATGAAATACT
Organism: Sinocyclocheilus anshuiensis; assembly: GCF_001515605.1. Taxonomy (NCBI): domain Eukaryota; kingdom Metazoa; phylum Chordata; class Actinopteri; order Cypriniformes; family Cyprinidae; genus Sinocyclocheilus; species Sinocyclocheilus anshuiensis. The sequence goes on along the minus strand of NW_015557186.1, from coordinate 1,931,039 downwards.
CTTCCCGTTCTTCGACTCTAAATGTGCTCTCCAAATCATACAGCGATATAAACCTGATGAGAAACTCAAGAGGAAAGGTGTGTCGCACATTGCTGTGTTTATAAGTGACTATTTACGCTTCTAATGGTGTCTAATGCCTTTGTTTTGTCTTTTATTACTCTGATTTATTATCCATTTCTCTGGAATACTTGATTGTGATCAGTCAATGCCAGCATTTTGCAGTCAAATACATTTTTATATAAAATATTTGTGAAAATAATGGTTTCTATTTTAATATCCTTTCAAATATAATTTATTTTTTGTGATGCAAAGCCATTACTCCAGTATAAAGTGTCAGATGATCCTTCAGAAATCATTCTAATATGCTGATTTATTATTAGAATTATCAATGTTTGCAACAGCTGTGCTGCCAAATATTTTTTTTTTTTGGAAACTGTGATACTTTTTTCAGGATTTTTTGATGAATAAAAAGTTAAAAAGAAA
>NW_015557186.1:1927178-1930517 GCF_001515605.1 Sinocyclocheilus anshuiensis | reverse complement strand
AATTCAGCTTTGATCACAGGAATAAATTAGATTTTAATGTATATTAAAATAGAAAAACATTATTTTACATCATAATAATATTTCACAATATTACAAGTTTTCCTGTATTTTTTATCAAATAAATGCAGCCTTGATGAGCAGAAGAAACTCCTGTAAAAACACATTAAAAATCGTTCTGATCCCAAACTTTTTACCGGTAGTATATATATATATGATTAACTATTTACTACAGCATCTCACATAGTAAAATAACTTAGGCCTAAACTCAAATCAAAATGTAATCTGCATTTATTTATTTATTTGACAAGCAGCCATTTGTGTGTGTGCACTAAGGATGGGTTAAATGCAGAGCACTAATTCCTAGTATGGGTCACCATACTTGGCCACATGTCACATCACTTTAAATTGATCCACACCAACCTGTCAGGTTTATTTTATTCTTTTATGTTTTCTAGTTTTACTAGACCGTAAATGTAAAGTATTATTGTTATGATTGAACGGCTTATTCATAGTTTGTTCTCATCCTTCATTCCTTATACATTCATATCTTATTATGTAAATGTGGTTTTATAATGTTGGAGCGCCACCTAGTGTAGAAGTACAGTACCTAATGTTCATTTCAACAGACAGATTTAGATGAATTAAAGGACTGTCTGGTTAATAAATACATGAGTAATGAATGGATGGATGGCTTTGTGCAGGTCTGATGTAATGTGACGGGTTCTGCCGTTGTCTGATGAAAACGCTCCTGTGTTTCTGGACCTGCTGGAGGTTTATCAGGAGATGGATCATCCGCTGTCTCACTACTTCATCAACTCGTCTCACAACACGTACCTGACCGGCAGACAGTTTGGAGGGAAGTCGTCAGTGGAGATGTACAGACAGGTGCTGCTGACCGGCTGCAGGTGCGAGCAGATGCAGAATATCAGCCTTATGGGATTCAAATGACTGCAAATGTAAAAAAAAAAAATAATAATAATCTATTGCATTTCCAATAACTTTTTTATTTATTAATTCTTTCCCCATTTATTTGTTTATTGTGCAACACTTATCTTCCTTTAAAGGGGTCCTATTATGCTTTTTCACTTTTTCAACTTTAGGAGAGAGGTGTTGTAATAATGTAAAATATGTGAAAAATAATATGTTTTTCGAACAACCTAGTATGAGAGCCTGTTCTAGTACACCCCCAAAACAAAATCAAGACTTTGTAAAAGAGCATAATAGGACCCTTTAATATCTTTCTTTAAAAACAAACATTTTATTGCATTATTATGAGATTACCTGTTAACTGTTTTTACATTGAGAAATGCCATTTATCAACATTGATTCATACATTTTTCAATGTGAGTGTACATCTATTAATAAGGAAAGCAGTATATGTTATTTGAAAATATTTATTTATTGTGGGGGTATTTTGAAATGGGTAACACTTGGATTTCATTTAATACCTTTCTTTAAAAACAAGTTTTATTGCAATATTATGACATCATTTATTGATGCACTTTTTAACTCATGAGGAAAAACATCAATTTTGATTCATATATTGTCAAATGTGGTTATTATACATCTATTAATCTGTAAAGCAAAAAATATGTGAATGCCTTATCAATTACAGCTATCATAAAGTCTAAACAAATATTATAAAATGTTGCTATTTGCTGCGATATAAATTCGGTAACACTTTACAATAAGGTTCATTAGTTAACATTAGTTAATATGAACTAAGAATGAACAATACTTCTACTGCATTTATTATTTTATTTATTAATGCTAATTTCAGCATTTACTAATGCATTATTAAAATTACAAGTTGTGCTTGTTAATTAGTTAATGCACTGTGAAGTAACATGAACAAACAATGAACGACTGTATTTTTATGATTAATAAATACTGTAAAACATGTATTGTTCATTGTTCATTCATGTTAGTTAATACTGTAACTAATGTTAAAAAATGACACCTTATTGTAAAGTGTTACCATAAATTCTAGCAAAAATGATTACTGTAAGTAAACAAGAATACTGTACTGCCAGTACACTTGAAATAAAATAGCTATTTGAAAATAAGAAAGCTTATAAAGTGTAATGTTTAATGAAATAAAAAAAGCTTTGTAATTTTGCGTCGTACTCTGTTGTTTTATAGATATTTTTACTGCAAAACAACACAAAGATACTGATAAAGAGTGTGATTTTTTAATCATGCATTTCAAAACCAAACCTATTAATTAATGCAAATCGTCTGTCATTTTGAGTTTTTATTGTTGAAAGCGTCAGGAGCATGTGGCGTATTGTTTTATTGACAGGTGTGTTGAGTTGGACTGCTGGGATGGAAAAAGTGAAGATCAGGAGCCCATAATCACCCACGGCAAGGCCATGTGCACAGACGTCCTCTTCAAGCTGAACACAAACACAGAAACCTTCAGCAGCTTCAGTGTGTACCTTCAGAATTGATTTCAAACCAGAGTTGTGTTCTTTTTTCTATAAATGTTCCAAAGGAATCTTATGTGATATCATCTATTTCTCTTGAGCCTTAAATAGTTAAGTAAATGTATCTGTATTAATGCTTCAAATATTTAAACTGAAAAACAGTTACTGTTCGTTAAATGCAGGACGTCATTCAGGGAATAAAAGAAACGGCCTTCATGACATCGGAGTATCCTGTGATTCTGTCCTTCGAAAACCACTGCACGTGCGTATGTGCTCAGGTCTAGGAGACTATTTATCCAGGTCCTTATTAATATCTCACAAGCTAGATTAATAAATAATTAGAGTTTAAAGAAATAGTTCACCCAAAACTGAAAATTTGCTGAAAATGTGCTCACCCTCAGGCCATCTAAGATTAGGATGAGTTTGTTTCTTCATCAGGTTTGGAGAAATGTAGCATTGCATCAGTGTCTCAGCAATGGATGCTCTGCAGTGAATGGGTGCCGTCAGAATGAGAGTCCAAACAGCTGATAAAAACATCACAATAATCCACAGCACTCCAGTCCATCAGTTAACATCTGGAGAAGACAAAAGCTGAAACAAATCCATCAAGACATTTCTAACTAAAATATGAGTCCATAATCCATAATAATGCTTCCTCCAGTGATAAAGTCCATCTCCTGTTGTCTCTCACATCAAAATCCAGCCACATATTTGTTTAGAGCTGTTTTGGCTTGTAAACTGTGCTTGATCTGAGCAGATTTCTCTCCTGATTCAGACAAGATAACTTTTTCACTGGAGGAAGCGATATTATAGATGGAGGACGCGTATTTTAGTTAGAAACGTCTTAATGATGGATTTGTTCAGCTTTTGTCTTCTCCGGATGTTAACTGATGGACTGGAGTGCTGTGGATTA
>NW_015557186.1:1919452-1921480 GCF_001515605.1 Sinocyclocheilus anshuiensis | reverse complement strand
CAGCTAACCAATCACAGCACACACTGGCTCAGCTAACCAATCACAGCACACACTGGCTCAGCTAACCAATCACAGCACACACTGGCTCAGCTAACCAATCACAGCATATTTCGTATTTCAGAAGGCGGGCCTTCATTTGATACAGGAACTATTCGAGCCGTTCATGCCAGACTCGGGAGAGAGGTGTTGTAATAATGTAAAATATGTGAAAAATAATATGTTTTTCGAACAACCTAGTATGAGAGCCTGTTCTAGTACACCCCCAAAACAAAATCAAGACTTTGTAAAAGAGCATAATAGGACCCTTTAATATCTTTCTTTAAAAACAAACATTTTATTGCATTATTATGAGATTACCTGTTAACTGTTTTTACATTGAGAAATGCCATTTATCAACATTGATTCATACATTTTTCAATGTGAGTGTACATCTATTAATAAGGAAAGCAGTATATGTTATTTGAAAATATTTATTTATTGTGGGGGTATTTTGAAATGGGTAACACTTGGATTTCATTTAATACCTTTCTTTAAAAACAAGTTTTATTGCAATATTATGACATCATTTATTGATGCACTTTTTAACTCATGAGGAAAAACATCAATTTTGATTCATATATTGTCAAATGTGGTTATTATACATCTATTAATCTGTAAAGCAAAAAATATGTGAATGCCTTATCAATTACAGCTATCATAAAGTCTAAACAAATATTATAAAATGTTGCTATTTGCTGCGATATAAATTCGGTAACACTTTACAATAAGGTTCATTAGTTAACATTAGTTAATATGAACTAAGAATGAACAATACTTCTACTGCATTTATTATTTTATTTATTAATGCTAATTTCAGCATTTACTAATGCATTATTAAAATTACAAGTTGTGCTTGTTAATTAGTTAATGCACTGTGAAGTAACATGAACAAACAATGAACGACTGTATTTTTATGATTAATAAATACTGTAAAACATGTATTGTTCATTGTTCATTCATGTTAGTTAATACTGTAACTAATGTTAAAAAATGACACCTTATTGTAAAGTGTTACCATAAATTCTAGCAAAAATGATTACTGTAAGTAAACAAGAATACTGTACTGCCAGTACACTTGAAATAAAATAGCTATTTGAAAATAAGAAAGCTTATAAAGTGTAATGTTTAATGAAATAAAAAAAGCTTTGTAATTTTGCGTCGTACTCTGTTGTTTTATAGATATTTTTACTGCAAAACAACACAAAGATACTGATAAAGAGTGTGATTTTTTAATCATGCATTTCAAAACCAAACCTATTAATTAATGCAAATCGTCTGTCATTTTGAGTTTTTATTGTTGAAAGCGTCAGGAGCATGTGGCGTATTGTTTTATTGACAGGTGTGCTGAGTTGGACTGCTGGGATGGAAAAAGTGAAGATCAGGAGCCCATAATCACCCACGGCAAGGCCATGTGCACAGACGTCCTCTTCAAGCTGAACACAAACACAGAAACCTTCAGCAGCTTCAGTGTGTACCTTCAGAATTGATTTCAAACCAGAGTTGTGTTCTTTTTTCTATAAATGTTCCAAAGGAATCTTATGTGATATCATCTATTTCTCTTGAAGTTAAGTAAGTTAAGTAAATGTATCTGTATTAATGCTTCAAATATTTAAACTGAAAAACAGTTACTGTTCAGGACGTCAAGGACGTCATTCAGGGAATAAAAGAAACGGCCTTCATGACATCGGAGTATCCTGTGATTCTGTCCTTCGAAAACCACTGCACGTGCGTATGTGCTCAGGTCTAGGAGACTATTTATCCAGGTCCTTATTAATATCTCACAAGCTAGATTAATAAATCATTAGAGTTTAAAGAAATAGTTCACCCAAAACTGAAAATTTGCTGAAAATGTGCTCACCCTCAGGCCATCTAAGATTAGGATGAGTTTGTTTCTTCATCAGGTTTGGAGAAATGTAGCATTGCATCAGTGTCTCAGCAATGGATGCTCTGCAGTGAATGGGTGCCGTCAGAATGAGAGTCCAAACAGCT
>NW_015557186.1:1899818-1919341 GCF_001515605.1 Sinocyclocheilus anshuiensis | reverse complement strand
CTCCAGTGAAAAAGTGCATCTGCTGTTGTCTCTCACATCAAAATCCAGCCACATATTTGTTTAGAGCTGTTTTGGCTTGTAAACTGTGCTTGATCTGAGCAGATTTCTCTCCTGATTCAGACAAGATAACTTTTTCACTGGAGGAAGCGTTATTATGGATTATGGACTCGTATTTTAGTTAGAAACGTCTTAATGATGGATTTGTTCAGCTTTTGTCTTCTCCGGATGTTAACTGATGGACTGGAGTGCTGTGGATTATTGTGATGTTTTTTATCAGCTGTTTGGACTCTCATTCTGACGGCACCCATTCACTGCAGAGCATCCATTGCTGAGACACTGATGCAATGCTACATTTCTCCAAATCTGATGAAGAAACAAACTCATCTACATCTGGGATAGTCTGAGGGTGAGTACATTGTCAGTCAACTTTCACTTTTGGGTGAACTATTCCTTTAATAATTATAAAAGAAATGCACAATAAATGTGCTGTGTTGTGTTTCTCTCAGGAAACATCAGCAGTATAAACTGGCGCGCTACGGTGAGGACATTTTTGGAGATTTGCTCCTGAAACAGCCTTTAGATGATTTCCCGGTGCGTTTAATTAACACTTTAAACCTGTATTATATTGTGTGTTTATTCAAAAGCCCATAACACAATTATAAAAAAATTTCTTTCTTTCTGTCTCAGATGGAGGCCGGATGCCCGCTGCCGTCTCCAAAGGACCTCAAAGGAAAAATCCTCATCAAGAACAGAAGATTAAAACCTGAAGTTGAAATAAGTAGTGATATAAACCCCATTCAAAAGTTTACCACAGTAATTTCTACCAGTTACGACAGTAAAATCACATTAAAGTACTTAACATCAGATCCTTATAAATTATACATTTGGAAGTATTTTGGTAGTATCCATGGTAACTATTTGTGTTTGGGAAGTAGTTATATTCTCAGTATGTGAACAAATGTAAATCTCAAGGTCCTAAAAACTAAAAGGTGATGCATATTAATACGTTTTGTCAAACAGAACAGCTGGAGCACTTCAGGAAGCACACGGAGGCCGGAGAGCCGAGCATCTCCACAAACATGTCTGAAGATGAGAATGAGGAGGAGACGTCCACCGGTGAGGAAGACTCGTTAAAATGCAAAGCAGATCTGTTAATTATTTGCTTGGTGGCATTATGTTTTGGCACCCTATTTAAAACTAGAGGTCTTATCTGTTTCCTTGCATACTGAGAACAAATAACTGTTTACATTTACATTTGTGCATTTGGCAGATGCTTTTATCCAGAGCGTCTTACATTGCATTCCAGCGATTCATTTTTCAATTCATGCATTCCCATAATCTGTTTACATATAATGCTTTATGCATTAAACTATTATAAATGCTTCTAGTTACAGGCTGTAAAAGGGTCGTATTTTGCACGTTTGTCGTAATTTAGATGTTCATAGTCATTTTCCAATCTCTCACAAAGCTGTGTTGTTATTGTTAACTGAAACTATTAAAAAACATTTTTTAAGTGGAAAAACTTAACAACTTAACAAAATGTTAGGTAAAATGTAGCCTTGGCAATTAACTGAACTGAAATAAAATAAGTTTGAATACTAAAATTACAGAAACTGAAATAAAAATTAAATAAGTATTAAATAAATAAATAAAAATAAAATAAAAAACTAATAAAAAATGGCAATTAACTGAACTGAAATAAAACAACTTTGAGTACTAAAATTACTAAAACTGAAATAAAAATAAAATAAATATAAAATAAAAATATATAAAAATGTAAATAAAATAAACTAATAAAAATGGCAATTAACTGAACTGAAATAAAATAAGTTTGAGTACTAAAATTACAAAAACTGAAACAGAAATAAAATAAATAAAAATAAAATAAAATAACTAATAAAAAATGGCAATTAACTGAACTGAAATAAAATAAGTTTGAGTACTAAAATTACAAAAACTGAAACAGAAATAAAATAAATAAAAATAAAATAAAATAACTAATAAAAAATGGCAATTAACTGAACTGAAATAAAATAAGTTTGAGTACTAAAATTACAAAAACTGAAACAGAAATAAAATAAATAAAAATAAAATAAAATAACTAATAAAAAATGGCAATTAACTGAACTGAAATAAAATAAGTTTGAGTACTAAAATTACAAAAACTGAAACAGAAATAAATTAATAAAAATAAAATAAAAAACTAATAAAAAATGGCAATTAACTGAACTGAAATAAAAATAAGTTTGAGTAGTAAAATTACTGAAATAAAAATAAATTTAAGCTAAATAGAAATATAAAAAATGACAAAAGCACATTAAAAATTCCCTAAACTTAAACTAAAATTAAAATGATAACTAAAAATATAAAAATACTAAAATTCTGATTTTCATTTAGTTTAACTTTAAGTTCTAAAATATAAATAGAACAAATAAATAATAAATAAAGCTGAAATAATAATGAATACAATTATAGACATTTAAAAAAAACAACTAATAACATTTACAAAAACACAGCAAAATTACTAAAACTTCAATTACAATTAATAAGTCAAACTTAAATGATAATTTAAAATCTAAAAATAAAAGTTAAATCAAATATCAATAAATACTGTAATAGTATATATGTAATATTAAAATAACTGTCTCAGATTCTACAGATCCTAATTTGAACAGGAGAATTTTGCTGCAGAGTATGTTTACTGTATGCAAATGATTTCCATTACGATTGGCTAACCTTTGCATAATGGCATAGAGAAATGTGTCCTGTATTTGAATGATAAATCACCTTAAAGTAGTCTTGTGTATTGTTTCTACACTATATTTGAAGTATTGCATTAGTTTCACAGTCAGTCCTTTTTTTTTGAGTACTGAAATATGTTTTAATCTTTAGCAGAGCTGGATTCACAGATGTCTGATCACTGAGGAAGAGAATCGTGAGGAAGAGGCACTCAGACCCAGAAAGGTCCTTACATCATTCTTATATAATCACCATTACAGCCATAATTCACCCAGAAATCAAAATGCACTCATGTCGTTCCAAACATGTTTGCTGTTGTTTGTTTCTGTGGAAAAACAAGAATCTTAGTGCAGCACTTTCACATACAGTCACAGTTCATAAACATACAAGCTCATACGCGTTATTTATTTGCTCTTATGGTGATTTTATCAGTGTTATTTTACTATCATTGAGATACTATTATAGTTTTAAAATAGTTTGATCCTAAAAATGGCTTGCACTGTAATTAAGACATAACAAAATAATAATAATAATAATAAATGAGTAATTATTATAATAATAATTTATAATACATTTAAAATAATAATAATACAAATGTGCTTTTATGCTGCTGTGTTATATTATTGTTTTTATTAATATTTTGAATTTGTTTTTTATATTTTCCCTATTCATTTTAATTTTTAATTTTTAGTCATTTTTGTTCTTTTTTTATGTATATATAGCTTTTTTATTATATACATTTTCTTAAGTTTTCTTTTGAGTTTAGTTAGTTTTCGTTACAAAGACAGTTCTATATGCATTTGCTTTTATGCTGATTTATCCATGTTATTATAATATCACTGATATACCATTATAGTTTTTATTAATATTTTGAATTTTTACATAAATTTTTACATACATTTACATGTTGTAAAAATGTCGAGTTTTTAAAATGAATCATTTTAATTTTACATTTTTGAATTTAAAGAATTAGTAATTTCTTGCGTTTTTGTCTTTTTTATTAGTTTTAATATGTTTGTATAGTTTTTAGAAATTGTATTTCTGTTAAATTTTTTGTTATTTTATTTGCAAGTTAATCTAAAGGAAAATTAGAAGTGCTGGCAACTAGCTTTTTTATATTTTTATTTTATTTTTTATTTATTTTATTTTTTTTATATTTCGTTTTATTCTTAGGTAACAAAAATATTTAAATGGTTTTAGTTTTAGTTAATGATAACTCGGATTTAAAAAATAAATTCTTCTGTTTCTCGCAGAACAAATTAAGTTGTGTGAGTAAACTCTTTTTCGCTTTTATCTCAAAGAAGTTATCATTTCTATATTTGAAATGCATTTTTAAAACTTGCTTTATTAAAGTAACTTCTGACAGTTTTTTCTTCTTCAAAGAGCAAAGGAGAAATGGAGACGATCGTGAGGTTTTGTTATTTGGTGAGGAGTGTCATGAAATAACACAGACTTCACTCAAAGCCTTTTATCATGATAATGGGCTGAAGAAGCTTTTATATTTCTGCCAGGTCTCTTTCCTTCTGATGAGGGGAATCTCGCAGACACTCGCTGTCATCGACACGCATAAAGAAAGTTCAGTCTCTCGTTAGAAAGGCAAACTCTGGGTTAGAGATTTGAGCAAACACTAGTGAGCTGATGAGATTTGCTCGGATAAACACAGCACATTTTCTTAATATTTGTATTAGTGTTTCACAGGCTGATGAACAAGCGCTGATTCAGTCGTACACGGATGTGGCGGCCACTGCTAACATCCGCCCGGATCTGTCCACTATCATTAACTAGTTCACCGGCTTTGAGGAAGCCGAGGGCAAGTACATTTGAACTAAAAAGACAACATTTAGGTCTGAAACATGCTGTTCAAAAGTCTGTGAACACCAGTTCACATTTATTAGTCATTTTAGTATTATTTCTATCATATTTTATTCGTTTTTTTATATATTATTTTTATATTTAATTTGAATTTTACTTAAAACTACTGAAAAAAAATAAAGTAAAATTAAAAATAGTAAATAGTATTAAGAAAATAGTAATATTAAAAATAATAATACAATTACAGTATTTAAAAAAAACGAATGAAATGACAAGTTCATAGCAAAATTACTTAAGCTGTGCTTTTGCTAGTTTTTTAATATTACTATTAATATATAATATTAAAAGTAATGCTAATTTGTGCTTTTGTCATTGTATTATTAATAATATTATTACTTTTTACATGAATATTTTCTGTTTTCATTTTAATTTTTGTTTATTTTTTTAGAAATTTTGTTACACTTTTGTCATGTTGTTATTATTATTATTATATGAATACTGCTATTTTGGTATTTATTTATTTTGATTTCAGTTGTAATTTTTATTCACTTTGGATTAGTAATTTTAGTGCTTCAACTTGAACTTATTTCAATTATTTGCCAAGCCAACATTTCTATTTTTTTCATTTGTTTTTTATTTTATTTTATTTTATTTTATTATATTTTTTTATTTTTTATTTTTTATTTTATTTAATTTTTTCATTTCAGCTTTTAATAGTTTTACTTTATGTAAACAATAATAACCCTGCTGAACACAGATTCTTCTACTAGACCAAATCCTGTTTATATCATACAGTCAAACGCGTTATTGTTTTAGGACTGTTAGATGATGTTTTTGTGTTTGTCCACAGAAACAAATATTCATCCCAACATGTCTTCCTTCAACAAGTCTGTCAGTTTGGGATATTTAAGGACAAATGCCATTGAATTTGTGAAGTAGCCTTTCTTTTGCATGCGAAGTCATTTCTCACACACTTATTTCTGGCCCTTAAAGCTAAATGTCAATTTTATGGTTCTCATTTAAAGGTGCAGAAAGTATTTATCTTGTAAAAGTGGTCTTGGACTATAAAGATGCAACATCATGCATAAGTGTTTTGCTAACTATTGTAGAAATGCCTGCCTGGTGCATATTGATCATTTATTCTGCACTAAAAGTGTCTCCTATAACAGCGATTATGTATTTAGCTGACCATGTGACCGGTTCTGCTATGCAGCATAAAACAGCTTCTATCTCATGTATGGTCATTTTAAAACACATTTCTTTAGATGTAAAACATTTTACAATGGAAAAAGCTACTTGGTGCACCTTTAACTTTAGTTGTATTTTATGAACTTCTTGCTGTTAAAGTTGTAGTTTACGTCTCTGTTCCCAGGGGGCGTGTGAGCGCAAAAAATAAGATGGATAGCTGGATACAGTTTGCAGTATTTTTTTGCAAGTACAGTTTAATGCCTTTTATTCACCTCTTCACCTGTATATAAAATGTTTGAATAAAATCTAGAGGTAGTATCATAGTTAAAATTTTTTATAAGTGAATTTATTTATTTATTTTATTACACGTAATTGTTTTTATTTAGTAGAAAATAAATATAATCTTTGGAGTAAAATATAAAAAAATGCATGACAAACAGTTTTTATTATTATTATTTTATTTTTTATTTGTACATTTATTTTGTATTTATTGAATGTATTGAATTTTCATAATAATTTTTATTAGTTAGTTTAAAAATATGCATATTTATTACATTTATTTTATTTTTATTTATTTATTAGCAAATTAAATGTCAGACATTTAATACTGAAGCCTAATGTTCTATTTTTTTATTCTTTTATTATTATTTATTTATTTATTTATTAAACTTATAGAATTTTTATAATTAATTTTTTTATTAGTGAATATAAAATATATGCATATATTTATTACATCTATCTATTACATATATTTATTACATTTAATCCACTTTGATTTTTATTTATTAATAAATTAAATGTCAGATATTTAATATTGAAACCTAATATTTTAATGTGTACTATTATTTATTTTTATTAGTATTTTAAATTCTATTTGTGAATTTATTTTTATTGCATTTATTGTTACAAATATTATTACATTTATTTTCATAATATATATTTTTATTAGTGAATATAAAAATATATGCATACATTTATTAGATTTATTTTTTTTTCCATTTTATATGCTGAAATCTCATGTTTTAATGTATTTTATTCATCTTTTTAGAGTAAATACAATGGCCCAAAAACATCCTTAAATCACATTAAATCTCACTGCATTTAAGTACACCGTAATAAATTGAGTGTGATCGGTGTTCAAATGCTGCAGGATCTATTATCCTCACCTACTTATTTTCTTCATCATTGTTGATGAAGAAATGCCATTTTTGACTTCAATGTCTTTTAATCAACTGGTGGTTTAGTGATTTTTAGCGGATGCATGAAGTCATAGTGTGTGTGTGTGTGTCTGTGTGTGAGTGTGTGTGTGAGTGAGTGAGTGTGTGTGTGAGAGTGTGTGTGTGAGTGTGTGTGTGAGTGTGTGTGTGTGTGTGTGTGAGTGTGTGTGTGTGTGTGAGTGTGTGTGTGCCGGTTCCTTCTAACTAAGATGAAATCTTCTGAAGCACATAAGAAGAAAAGCCTGCCTGACTGAGAGGTTTGCAGTTTAATGAGAGATCCGTCACATCTCTGTTCTCTTTCAAAGCACGTTTGTAGTGTGAAAGCAGCAGACCTACAGCATGAGGATGCCTTCCAGGATGGAGCTGAGTTTAAAGTGTGCAGATCTTAAAATAAGACCCAGAACTCCCCGAAACCTTTCTGTTTTAGTTTCCTTCAATGAGATGCGCAGCTACAACAAACGGGAGATGAGTCGCATCTACCCCAAAGGAGGCCGAGTGGACTCCAGTAATTATATGCCACAGATCTTCTGGTCACAAAAACACACACACACACACACACACACACACACACACACACACACACACACTCACACACTCACACTCTCTCCAGCATCTCTGGACTCCATCTGTGCATCAGTCACTTCAACTTCTGGAGTTTCTCACAAGAACAAGTCACATTTTGCAATTTTTCATAATAATTAAATACATTTTCCATTAGATCCAGTTTTAGGGTTCCCACGCGTCCTGGAAAAACCTGGAAAATTGACGACTAATTTTCCAGTCCTGGAAAACACGTGGAAAATGACAGAAAATGTAAAATGTCCTGGAAAATCTTGTTGTTGTCCTGAAAAATTATTCTTAACAAATTGTAATTGTGTTTTCCTGGCCCGAAAAAAAAATCAATGTTATTAACAAATAATGTTAAAGCGGCCATAAATCAGAACCGGCCCAAACGTACGAATGGCAACCGGCTCTTTTGTCTTCAGAAAGGTTTAGGTTGTATTTTCGTTTCATCTTGCCTCTGTATAATACATATTAAACTACAGGGTTGTTGAATGCTTGAATCTGATTGGTTGACAAACGTTCTAAGGTGTGCAGTTATTTTCAGGGAAACGCACAGATAAAGTAGTTCCAGGCAGGTCATTACATGTCCATACAATATCACTTTGCCAAATGATTTCAGTGATTTCAAAGGTCCTTACAGCCTACAACAGCAAAAGAACAAAAACCCACAACAACACTGACCAAGCTTATAAATATAGTAAACAACAGGATAAAAATGACAAATTATGTCCATGTTTTTGCCACAAAATTTTGTTGTTTTTTTCATTGGATATCAACGGATCAAGCCTCCATTACTAAGTCTAAATAAAGCAATAAGCCCAAGAAGCCGTGGTTTACAGTGAATTTATAACAGCTAAGGGGCGTTGTTAGGTACGACGCGAAGCGTATATATTCCATATACGTAGTACAAAATAAAACAGAGCAAATAAAGTGTAATGATATTAATAAAAACAGTATTCTTCCGCCAAACAATGTAGTTCCTCAGAGACGGTTGTGGTTCCAACAAAGTGGTTACCGAGCAACACACAGAAGTGAACAAAGGTGTATGTTTGTAGAGTAATTTACAACAGCTTCGAACTTGGCTCAACCAATCAGAATCAAGGGCTGGAACTATCCGTTTTATAAATGACATTTTGGAATTAGCAACGGAGGCGTGGGATGAGATGCGTAAGAAATTAGTTCCTAGGCGACGTTCGCACCGTCAGTTTTTGGAATTGACAACCGCATTTACTTACAGGTGTGAGTCTCGAAATGCCTCGTTCACACAGCAGCTTACAGTAGCGTCTCGGATACTGTCTGTATGAACGTGCAACTGGAGTCAAACCCATATTCTTTACTAGTTACCATAGCAACAGTGACCAAAGTAACACACAAAAACGCACACACACACACACACACACACACACACACACACACACACACACTCACACACTCACACTCTCTCCAGCATCTCTGGACTCCATCTGTGCATCAGTCACTTCAACTTCTGGAGTTTCTCACAAGAACAAGTCACATTTTGCAATTTTTCATAATAATTAAATACATTTTCCATTAGATCCAGTTTTAGGGTTCCCACGCGTCCTGGAAAAACCTGGAAAATTGACGACTAATTTTCCAGTCCTGGAAAACACGTGGAAAATGACAGAAAATGTAAAATGTCCTGGAAAATCTTGTTGTTGTCCTGAAAAATTATTCTTAACAAATTGTAATTGTGTTTTCCTGGCCCGAAAAAAAAATCAATGTTATTAACAAATAATGTTAAAGCGGCCATAAATCAGAACCGGCCCAAACGTACGAATGGCAACCGGCTCTTTTGTCTTCAGAAAGGTTTAGGTTGTATTTTCGTTTCATCTTGCCTCTGTATAATACATATTAAACTACAGGGTTGTTGAATGCTTGAATCTGATTGGTTGACAAACGTTCTAAGGTGTGCAGTTATTTTCAGGGAAACGCACAGATAAAGTAGTTCCAGGCAGGTCATTACATGTCCATACAATATCACTTTGCCAAATGATTTCAGTGATTTCAAAGGTCCTTACAGCCTACAACAGCAAAAGAACAAAAACCCACAACAACACTGACCAAGCTTATAAATATAGTAAACAACAGGATAAAAATGACAAATTATGTCCATGTTTTTGCCACAAAATTTTGTTGTTTTTTTCATTGGATATCAACGGATCAAGCCTCCATTACTAAGTCTAAATAAAGCAATAAGCCCAAGAAGCCGTGGTTTACAGTGAATTTATAACAGCTAAGGGGCGTTGTTAGGTACGACGCGAAGCGTATATATTCCATATACGTAGTACAAAATAAAACAGAGCAAATAAAGTGTAATGATATTAATAAAAACAGTATTCTTCCGCCAAACAATGTAGTTCCTCAGAGACGGTTGTGGTTCCAACAAAGTGGTTACCGAGCAACACACAGAAGTGAACAAAGGTGTATGTTTGTAGAGTAATTTACAACAGCTTCGAACTTGGCTCAACCAATCAGAATCAAGGGCTGGAACTATCCGTTTTATAAATGACATTTTGGAATTAGCAACGGAGGCGTGGGATGAGATGCGTAAGAAATTAGTTCCTAGGCGACGTTCGCACCGTCAGTTTTTGGAATTGACAACCGCATTTACTTACAGGTGTGAGTCTCGAAATGCCTCGTTCACACAGCAGCTTACAGTAGCGTCTCGGATACTGTCTGTATGAACGTGCAACTGGAGTCAAACCCATATTCTTTACTAGTTACCATAGCAACAGTGACCAAAGTAACATCAAAGATGGCGATGTCATCTGACACGACAAGAGTCCAATTGAGCCGCAAGTTCTTCCGTCAAATCTTCAATAACTGACAGCAGCTTTTATATTTGGGTGGAGAGCGGAACATTTGAGTCGCGTTTTAAGAACAAAAACCTGACGATTGTCTTGAATACAATATCTGAACAATGTCTTGAGGTATAATCGGAATAATTGACTCCGGTCCGTTGAATTATTGGCCGCATCTCAAGTGTGCATTATTTTCTAATAATTCAACAGCCCGTCATCAATTATCCCTTCCTTAAAGTAGTGTTTATAAGCGCAGCGCTGCTTTGTTTACAGCGGTAACGAAGGAAACGCTGTATCGCTGCTGTTCCGTGAGCGCCTCCTGCTGTCAGAGAGTGAATCTGCGTCTCATTCAGCCGTCTGCTGTTTCAGTCTCGTTCAGATGTGTTTTATGTTGCACAGTTTCACAGTGCTAAAGTCAGAGCATTCTGTTTTTGCTTCAGATTTTGAATGAATTGAATCTAATTTAAATCAGCAACTGCTCATGTATGCAGCATCTTTGTTTGGATCAGGGCTGGGCAACTTCGGTCCTGGAGGGATTAGGGTTGGAGCTAGACTGGTTTGGATCGTGATTAGAATGCAGTGGTTGCCTCTAATTTTAAATGGCTACAGACAATTCGGCCTGTAATAGAGCAAAAAATTTGATATTGAAGGTCATTATAATACCTCAATAATAGTCACAATCATGGAAATCGATTGGTCAGAGGTGTGCGAACTGTGTCTTTAAGCAAAATGGACAATAATACTTATTTCTGTCTTTTGATTTTGTGGTGACGTCTCTCCTTCAGCCGATCTGATCCACCTGGTACTGTGATTCTGCTCAAATATTGAACAGGAATCCACTTTGAGGAGCTTTGTGTGCTGTGAAAACATGTGGAGACTCTGACAGGCTGTGTTTGCGTTGGTTTGTTCTCTCGCTGTCTGCTGGAGAGAGTTTGATGTGTCAGTCAGGATGTCAGACGGCGACACGAATCTGACTTAAAGAGGAACAAATCTGAAAACAGACACGGAGGAGATTCCAGAACAACATGACAAACTCCACATTCACAAACAGAAACTATAGCTTTAATCATAATAATACTCACTAGCTCTTCCGAGTGTGCTGTGACAGTACTATGGTACAGTACTGTATGATTACCATGGTATTATGATGGTTCTTTAAGGTACTACTGTACTATGGTATGATATTACCATGTGACAAAAATGCATGGTAATGTCATAGTTTACTTTTTTTTTTTCATTATTAGTGAATTTATTTGTATTTATTACATTTATTTTATTGCAGTAAATTAAATTAAAATGTCAAAATCATAGAAAATCATTCATTAAAATATATTTTAAAAAGCATGGTAATATCATAGATTTGTTTATTTATTTACTTGTGAATTTATTTTCTATTTATTTATTTATTTTGTAAGATTTTCATTTCAGTTTTTGTTTGTGAATTGTTTTTTTTTTACATTTATTTTATTACATTTAATTGTTCTATTTATTGTTAAATTAAATGTCAAAAATGTCAGAATCTTAGAAATTAATTCATTCAAATATTAAAAAAGCATGGTCGTATCATAATTTCAGGATGTATTCATTTATTATTATTATTATTATTATTATTTTAATAGTCAATTTATTTTAAATTTATTCATGTTTTTAATTCCATTTTCAACTTTTACTATTTTATTAGTGAATTTTATTTTATTAATTTTTTTGAATGTAATATTTAATTGTTTTATTTATTAGCAAATTAAAGTGAAATGTCAAAATCCTAGAAATTCATGTATTAAAATATAAAAAATGCATGGTAATATAATTTCTTTTTTTATTATTGTATTATTATTATTATTATTTTATTAGTGAATTTATTATCAATTAATCGAATTTATTTTATTAAATTTATTGTAAAAAAAAAATGATTAGTGAATTTATTTTTATGTATTAAATGTATATTATTATATTGCATTAGTTTATTTATTAGCAAATAAAATGTCAGACATTTAGTACTGAACCCTAAGTATGAAATTAACAAATCAAGCTTCTTTTTGCTAACAGTTTGTCCTTTGTATTTAGTTTGAAACTGTATTGATTTGTTTTCTGTAGATTTGGCGATGCAGCTCAACCAAGGGGAAATTTGAATATAACGGCTCATGTGGGTAAGTTTAAATCATCTAATGGTACTAATTATATGCTATAAATCAAATAACTCAACTAACTTCGAGAGTTTTGTCTGAAAATGATGCCTTTTACTTGCTGTTAATCGTGTTTGAAGCTTTAGAGTTTCTGTGCTGGGAAAAAGTTACAGGAAATTGAAAATGTTTTACATCAAATTAAAAATAGAGTACGTTAGACAAGCTGGATATGCTGAGCTTCCATTCATTATTTATTACTCAAGGTTTTTGACAGCTATTGCAATAATGAACCATCATCGGCTCAGAAACGAACCAGATACTCTGACACAATTATCACTCGACAATACATCATTATGAGTTTCACTTACAGAGAAAACAACGCTTCATAAAGCCTCAAAGAGCGGATGTCAAAGTTTCCTTCATCAAAACATACTTTCAGAACTTCAACACTTCTCTAAAACTTCTTCATTGCAACTAAACGGCAAAAATAACTGAACATCAACACGTGACCGACCGTACACATCCAACCTGTGGAAAATTGTTCTGTGAAAAATGTGTTACTCATGCAATATGCAAGGTGCATTTGCATAGAAATCTTAACTGCATAGAAAAAAAAAACTCTTTAATTGTAATGGTCAAAAAAAAAAAATTTTGGAAAAATCATTTAATATGCAATGTGCATTTGCATAGAAATCTTAACTGCATAGAAAAAAAAAACTCTTTAATTGTAATGGTCAAAAAAAAAAAATTTTGGAAAAATCATTTAATATGCAATGTGCATTTGCATAGAAATCTTAACTGCATAGAAGAAGAAAAAAAAAAACTTCTTTAATTGTAATGGTCAAAAAAAAAAATTGTGGAAAAATCCTACATGTTTTATCTAATGAATGTCCGTGATTATTCATGACCTTTTCCAATTGTTTGTGATTACTGGATAAGGTTTTTAAAAATATTAAATAATTAATTAAATTAAAATAAATTATTTAAATAAATGCATTAGTATTTAATTAGTATTTAAATACAGTAATTTTAAATAAGTAGATGTAGATATAAATAAATGTATTTAAATAAATAAACATAAATTGTAATAAATGAATTTAAATTAAAAATGGAATATAAATAGAAATGAATAAATAATTAATTTAACATAATTAAAATAAATAAATGTAAATATATATAAATACATTTAAATAGATGTAAATAAATACATTTGTTTCAAATAAATACATTTTTTATGAAAAACATTTTTTTTTAATAAATACACTTAAATAAATAAATAAATAATATTACATAGATGTAAATAGAAATACATTTAAATATATGTAAATAAATACATGTGTTTCAAATAAATACAATCATTTAAAATAAATAAATATAAATTAATACATCTAAATCTAAATACAGAAATGTAAATATATATATAAATACATTTGAATAAATAAATCAAAGTGGGAAAAATTACTAAACTATGGCTTAATAATAACTTGTTTGTACATAATTGCATCATATAAATGATTTTCCCACATAAAATAGATTATACATAATATAATCTTTTTTTTGCCGTTTTGCCTAATTTCTTCTTTAAAGCAGCAGCAGTTGTCAGTGTTAATTTGCTCTCATCAAGAGCTGATGTGTGATCCACGCTGTGAGACACTGAAAACTCCAGACATATTAATCAACACATTAATCACGGCAAAGCAGTGCTATATCCATTAGCGTTATGTTTAGCGGTGTAAATTAAATATGGGACAAGAGAGACTTCATTAAATGGATCATTGCTTTAAGGTGACTGCTGATAATAGCTCTTGTAATGAACGGCTCCGCTCTGCCGTGCTGGAAGCGGTCCAGCTCGACTCTGCTCTGGACTCTCACAGCTATCTGCTGAAGCCCGATCGGATGTTCGACCCGTTCTCAGAGACGCCGGTGGATGGAGTGAGCATCCAGGTGTGATTTTACAGGGTTCCTGCGGTCATGGACAATCTGCACATATTTGAAAAACCTGTTTTCCAGGCTCACAAAAGGCGCAGACATTTCTACAGTGAATATACTGTATGTTTTTTAGTAAAACCTGCTTGCAATTTATGAGTGAGTTGTTCTTTTGAGTCGGTTCTTTTAAAGAATCGGTCAGTGGCTCTGAATGATTCATTAGTGTATATCTCTGTTTGTTTGTTTGTTTGTTTATTTATTTCATTAAATCTTTTAGAATATATTTCTCTAAATTAATTTAAATATATTTCTGCTTATTTAAATGTATTTCTTTATTTGTTTTTTATTAATTTATTTAAATTTCTACAAATTCATTTCTTTAAATGTATTTATTTAAATATATTAATGTTTTTTTTATTTATTTAAATCTTTTTAAAATTATTTGTTTAAATTCATTTCTTTAAATTTATTATTTTAATCTATTTATGCAAATCTAGTTAAATGTATTTATTTAAATCTATTTATTTAAAATGTATTTCTTTCAGTCTATTTAAAAGTATTTCTATATTTTTTTCTTTAAATCTATTTAAATATATTTATGTAAATCTATATAAATGTATTTATTTATACATATATGTATATATTCAAAATTATGATTTAAATCTATTTATTGAAATCTATTTAAAAGTATTTTTCTTTTTTTCCTTTTAAATCTAGTTCTTTAAATCTATTATTTTAAATGTATTTAAAAGTGTTTCTTTGATTTTCTTTCTTTAAATGTATAATAATACTTTAAAGTATTATTTAAATATACTTCTTTAAATATAAAATTTTAATATATTTAAAATATATTTATTTAAATGTGTGTGTGTGTATATATATATATACATACATACATGTATATATGTAAAGGTATTTCTTTCATTTTTTTTTAAATCTATTTCAAAGTATTTATTTCTTTCTAACTTTCTTTCTTTAATTTATGTAAATCTATTTAAATGTATTTATTTAAATTATTATTTTTTTGTTTATTGATAGACTTTTGTTTTTGAAAGATTGTGGAAAAATCTTGTACATTCATGAATTAAAAAGTGTAGGAATTCTTCCTTTAAACCAAGTGAAAGACCCAGTTCTCTTTTAGTTAGTCAAACTTTTTAGCATATTACCTGAATAATAACACTTCTGGTTTGGTTAAATGAATCTCTATCACCTCTTTAGCAGTGAGGTTTGTTAGCGCCACAGTAAGACAATAAAGCATGTTAATTATGTAAAATGTGACTGTAATAGGTGTACTGTGGGTCACTTTGCATAAAGCGCCTGCTAAATGTCTGCTGTTTTGGAAAATGCTCTGAAAGTGAGTCCAGTGTTGGTCTCTCAGGTGATTTCAGGCCAGTTTCTGTCGGATGAGAAGATCGGCACGTACGTGAAGCCTCCCGACAGACACGTAAAGAGTTTCGCACGAGGACGGTGATGAACAACAGGCTGAATCCGTCTACAACGGAGAAGCTTTTGTCTTCAGGAAGGTGAGCTTTACT
This sequence comes from Sinocyclocheilus anshuiensis, assembly GCF_001515605.1. Lineage (NCBI taxonomy): Eukaryota > Metazoa > Chordata > Actinopteri > Cypriniformes > Cyprinidae > Sinocyclocheilus > Sinocyclocheilus anshuiensis. Next base: position 1,903,415 of record NW_015557186.1, on the reverse strand, counting down.
CAGCGACGGTCCTGACACATTATGCTCTTATAATAACTCCACGTCATTATCTAGAAAGTATAAGACATGAAATTTGATAGTGCACTTTAATTATATCTACATGAGCTAAATGGAGTAGTTACTATAGAGATCTGCATTATGAAAGCCGCTGAACGTCTAATTATCCACACTACCTTTACAGTAAAACCTCAGTGGTTTTGCACTAAAGTACAGTATAAGTCTGCACGTCTAGGAGAGACTCCGTTCATCTAGGAATTACATTTTTAACTGGAGTTTAACTAGTCTTGCACATTCAATTCTATAAGTCTATAATAAGTTGTAAAATGGGTTTGTGTGAGGAACAGACCCAGTTTAATTGAAGTATTAATACTAATTTGACCTTTAGGAAAATGATATTTGCAGTTTTAATTGCTGCTAAAATCTTTAGAGAGATCTTTAGCTGGGATCCAAGCTCTTTTGAATGCATTTGTTTTTGTGTAGATTTAACAGCAAACAAACATTCACACTCTGCTTTTGTGATTATCAAAATATTATTTACTTATTTTATCTTAATATAATTTATTATTATTATTATTATTATTTCATTGTTCATTCTTATGTATTTTTCAGATTTTATTTTATTATTATTTTTATTTTTTTCATTTGTTCTCCAAGGCTTTGGCAATTGTGTATAGTTTGTGCGATGAGGTTTTTTTATGAGACATTTTTGCTGCATTAGATGTGGCTTTTTTTTCTCTTTTCTTTTTTAAAATCTGAACATGATTAAGATTTCACGTTTTTGGAGAAATCTTTTTCAGAAAATCTCCTTGTGTGGAAAAAATATGAATAAATAATAAGTAAATGAATATATAAATAATGATAAAATAATGAATAAGCCAAACCTAAATGTAAAAAATGCACACAAAAATGTTGAGGTGCAAGTTATGAAAAGAAAGTATCAAAAAAGGAGACTTATTTATTTATTAAACTAAAATTGTGGCCAGTGTTGTAATCAATCACTCAATCAATCAATCAACCAACCAACGAACCAACCAACCAATCAATCAATCTGACTCAGAAATCATAAATTATGTATCCTTCTTAACAGATTGTACTAAACACAAAGCCCATGTCTTATTTGAGACATTGCAATTTACATTTGCATTAACATATTTTGTAATGAATTGTAATTTTATAATCAATAAAGCAAACATAAATGTAAAAAAAAAAAACTCCAAAATGCTAAGGTCCCAGTTATAAAAAAAATACAAATAAATAAAAAAATACATAAAAAAAGCAGGCCTACTTATTTATTAAACCTAAATAAATAAATACACGAAAAAAGGAAAAACAATACTGAATATTTTTTGATTAAAAATGTCATGAACAATTTATTATTTAGAATTCTACGCTGTAAAATTATTATTTTTTAATTAAAATAAAGATTATTGGAGCATGTTTTACAAGAAAATATTATTTTAGTCTTTCTACTTCAAAATATATAATTTTTGTATATTTTTTTGTACAATTCAGTGTGTTACTTGCCGATTCTTTGTAACTATTTCTGAAATGTACTAACGATTTCTGAGTGTGTTTTTTTTTCCAGTGTAGGTCTCTGTGTCTCTCGTTTTTGCTTTTGAAACTCTTTCCTCTGTCAAAAACACAAGCAGAATAAATAACACACCAGTGCCCCGATCCCACAGGTGATCCTCCCAGACCTCGCCGTGCTGCGCGTGGCCGTGTACGACGACAGCAATAAGCTGATAGGACAGCGCATTCTCCCGCTGGACGGACTGCAGTCCAACTACAGGCACATCTCCCTACGAAACGAGTACAACAAACCTCTGTCCCTGGCCACCGTCTTCTGCAACATCATCCTCAAAACATACGTGCCCGATGGCTTCGGAGGTTAGAGGCCTTTGTGTAAAAACAAGCATGAGTTTCGTCTTAAGTCTCAGTGTTTTCATGCTGTGAGATCTTCTCGTTTCAGCGATTGCAGATGCCCTGTCTGATCCCAAGAAGTTCTTATCGGTCTGTGAGAAGAGAACCGACCAAATGAGAGCCATGGGCATTGAGATGGTGAGAGTCTGTATCATTAATGCACACAACCTTGAGAGCCCTTCATTTACTTTAATCAGCACTCGTTGAACTGTGTGAATCGACTGCTTTCATTAAAGTTTCAGCATTGAAGCAATTCGTTGGAATAGTGTTGCAGCAGCACAAAGACATTCCTGCAGCTTCTGAGGTTTGATCTTTCCAGGCTGTTCACTAAAGCTCAGGTCTTTCTCTCTTGTGAATTTATTCTACACACATGTTGTGGCTGCTTAATTTTACTCAGACAAATGTTCAGACACAAGTATTAAAAGAGTATACTTTCTTCAGATATCGCAATACCCAGTTGGATGGATGGATAGATAGATGATGGATGGATGGATGATGGATGGATGGATGGATAGATAGATGATGGATGGATGGATGATGGATGGATGGATGGATAGATAGATGATGGATGGATGGATGATGGATGGATGGATGGATAGATAGATGATGGATGGATGCAAAGATGGATAGATTGATTGGATGGATGGACAGATAGATGTATAGATGGATGGTTTGATGGATAGATAGATAGATAATGGATGGATGCAAAGATGGATAGATTGATAGACAGATTGATTGATGGATAAATGGACAAACGGACGGATGGATGGTTGGATAGATGATGAATGAATGGACAGATGGATAGATAGATGATGGATGGATGGATGGATGGATGCAAAGATGGATAGATTGATAGACAGATTGATTGATGGATGAATGGACGGACGGATGGATGGATGGTTGGATAGATAAGTAGATGGATGGATGCATGGATGGACAGATGGATAGATAGATGATGGATCCAAAGATGGATAGACTGATTGGATGGATGGATGGATAGATGGTTGTTGGATATATGATGGATGGATGGATGGACAGATGGATAGATAGGTGATGGATGATGGATGGACAGATGACGGATGGATGGATGGATGGATGCAAAGATGGATAGATTGATTGGATGGATGTACGGATGTACAGATGGATAGATAGATGGATGGATGACAGATGATGGATGGTGGATGGTTGTATGAATAGATAGATGGATGAATGGATGGTTGTTGGATATATGATAGATGGATGGATGGCTGGGTGGACAGATGGATAGATTGATTGGATGGACGGACAGACGGATAGATAGATGTATAAATGGATGGTTGGATGTATAGATAGATGATGGATGGATGGATGGATGGATGCAAAGATGGATAGATTGATTGGATGGATGGACGGACGGACAGATAGATGTATAAATGAATGGATAGATAGATAGATGATGGATGGATGCAAAGATGGATAGATTGATTGATGGATGAATGGACTGACGGACGGACGGATGGATGGTTGAATAAATGATGGCTGGATGGATAAGTAGGTTACTTGCTTTAATGGCGGATGTGTGTCTACCTTTGAGTGCAGGTGAGGACACGTTCGAGCTGCACTCGGTGCAGAGAGAGCTGAGAGAGCGGAGAGCCGCGCTGGAAACATCCCAGGCTGACGCTCACAAATCCGAGGTAA
>NW_015557186.1:1891202-1899616 GCF_001515605.1 Sinocyclocheilus anshuiensis | reverse complement strand
AAAATTTAAGGGGGTCTGAATACTTTCCATACCCACTGTATATATATATATATATATACATACATACATGTATATATGTAAAGGTATTTCTTTCATTTTTTTTTAAATCTATTTCAAAGTATTTATTTCTTTCTAACTTTCTTTCTTTAATTTATGTAAATCTATTTAAATGTATTTATTTAAATTATTATTTTTTTGTTTATTGATAGACTTTTGTTTTTGAAAGATTGTGGAAAAATCTTGTACATTCATGAATTAAAAAGTGTAGGAATTCTTCCTTTAAACCAAGTGAAAGACCCAGTTCTCTTTTAGTTAGTCAAACTTTTTAGCATATTACCTGAATAATAACACTTCTGGTTTGGTTAAATGAATCTCTATCACCTCTTTAGCAGTGAGGTTTGTTAGCGCCACAGTAAGACAATAAAGCATGTTAATTATGTAAAATGTGACTGTAATAGGTGTACTGTGGGTCACTTTGCATAAAGCGCCTGCTAAATGTCTGCTGTTTTGGAAAATGCTCTGAAAGTGAGTCCAGTGTTGGTCTCTCAGGTGATTTCAGGCCAGTTTCTGTCGGATGAGAAGATCGGCACGTACGTGAAGCCTCCCGACAGACACGTAAAGAGTTTCGCACGAGGACGGTGATGAACAACAGGCTGAATCCGTCTACAACGGAGAAGCTTTTGTCTTCAGGAAGGTGAGCTTTACTCAGCGACGGTCCTGACACATTATGCTCTTATAATAACTCCACGTCATTATCTAGAAAGTATAAGACATGAAATTTGATAGTGCACTTTAATTATATCTACATGAGCTAAATGGAGTAGTTACTATAGAGATCTGCATTATGAAAGCCGCTGAACGTCTAATTATCCACACTACCTTTACAGTAAAACCTCAGTGGTTTTGCACTAAAGTACAGTATAAGTCTGCACGTCTAGGAGAGACTCCGTTCATCTAGGAATTACATTTTTAACTGGAGTTTAACTAGTCTTGCACATTCAATTCTATAAGTCTATAATAAGTTGTAAAATGGGTTTGTGTGAGGAACAGACCCAGTTTAATTGAAGTATTAATACTAATTTGACCTTTAGGAAAATGATATTTGCAGTTTTAATTGCTGCTAAAATCTTTAGAGAGATCTTTAGCTGGGATCCAAGCTCTTTTGAATGCATTTGTTTTTGTGTAGATTTAACAGCAAACAAACATTCACACTCTGCTTTTGTGATTATCAAAATATTATTTACTTATTTTATCTTAATATAATTTATTATTATTATTATTATTATTTCATTGTTCATTCTTATGTATTTTTCAGATTTTATTTTATTATTATTTTTATTTTTTTCATTTGTTCTCCAAGGCTTTGGCAATTGTGTATAGTTTGTGCGATGAGGTTTTTTTATGAGACATTTTTGCTGCATTAGATGTGGCTTTTTTTTCTCTTTTCTTTTTTAAAATCTGAACATGATTAAGATTTCACGTTTTTGGAGAAATCTTTTTCAGAAAATCTCCTTGTGTGGAAAAAATATGAATAAATAATAAGTAAATGAATATATAAATAATGATAAAATAATGAATAAGCCAAACCTAAATGTAAAAAATGCACACAAAAATGTTGAGGTGCAAGTTATGAAAAGAAAGTATCAAAAAAGGAGACTTATTTATTTATTAAACTAAAATTGTGGCCAGTGTTGTAATCAATCACTCAATCAATCAATCAACCAACCAACGAACCAACCAACCAATCAATCAATCTGACTCAGAAATCATAAATTATGTATCCTTCTTAACAGATTGTACTAAACACAAAGCCCATGTCTTATTTGAGACATTGCAATTTACATTTGCATTAACATATTTTGTAATGAATTGTAATTTTATAATCAATAAAGCAAACATAAATGTAAAAAAAAAAAACTCCAAAATGCTAAGGTCCCAGTTATAAAAAAAATACAAATAAATAAAAAAATACATAAAAAAAGCAGGCCTACTTATTTATTAAACCTAAATAAATAAATACACGAAAAAAGGAAAAACAATACTGAATATTTTTTGATTAAAAATGTCATGAACAATTTATTATTTAGAATTCTACGCTGTAAAATTATTATTTTTTAATTAAAATAAAGATTATTGGAGCATGTTTTACAAGAAAATATTATTTTAGTCTTTCTACTTCAAAATATATAATTTTTGTATATTTTTTTGTACAATTCAGTGTGTTACTTGCCGATTCTTTGTAACTATTTCTGAAATGTACTAACGATTTCTGAGTGTGTTTTTTTTTCCAGTGTAGGTCTCTGTGTCTCTCGTTTTTGCTTTTGAAACTCTTTCCTCTGTCAAAAACACAAGCAGAATAAATAACACACCAGTGCCCCGATCCCACAGGTGATCCTCCCAGACCTCGCCGTGCTGCGCGTGGCCGTGTACGACGACAGCAATAAGCTGATAGGACAGCGCATTCTCCCGCTGGACGGACTGCAGTCCAACTACAGGCACATCTCCCTACGAAACGAGTACAACAAACCTCTGTCCCTGGCCACCGTCTTCTGCAACATCATCCTCAAAACATACGTGCCCGATGGCTTCGGAGGTTAGAGGCCTTTGTGTAAAAACAAGCATGAGTTTCGTCTTAAGTCTCAGTGTTTTCATGCTGTGAGATCTTCTCGTTTCAGCGATTGCAGATGCCCTGTCTGATCCCAAGAAGTTCTTATCGGTCTGTGAGAAGAGAACCGACCAAATGAGAGCCATGGGCATTGAGATGGTGAGAGTCTGTATCATTAATGCACACAACCTTGAGAGCCCTTCATTTACTTTAATCAGCACTCGTTGAACTGTGTGAATCGACTGCTTTCATTAAAGTTTCAGCATTGAAGCAATTCGTTGGAATAGTGTTGCAGCAGCACAAAGACATTCCTGCAGCTTCTGAGGTTTGATCTTTCCAGGCTGTTCACTAAAGCTCAGGTCTTTCTCTCTTGTGAATTTATTCTACACACATGTTGTGGCTGCTTAATTTTACTCAGACAAATGTTCAGACACAAGTATTAAAAGAGTATACTTTCTTCAGATATCGCAATACCCAGTTGGATGGATGGATAGATAGATGATGGATGGATGGATGATGGATGGATGGATAGATAGATGATGGATGGATGGATGATGGATGGATGGATAGATAGATGATGGATGGATGGATGATGGATGGATGGATAGATAGATGATGGATGGATGGATGATGGATGGATGGATAGATAGATGATGGATGGATGGATGATGGATGGATGGATAGATAGATGATGGATGGATGCAAAGATGGATAGATTGATTGGATGGATGGACAGATAGATGTATAGATGGATGGTTTGATGGATAGATAGATAGATAATGGATGGATGCAAAGATGGATAGATTGATAGACAGATTGATTGATGGATAAATGGACAAACGGACGGATGGATGGTTGGATAGATGATGAATGAATGGACAGATGGATAGATAGATGATGGATGGATGGATGGATGCAAAGATGGATAGATTGATTGGATGGATGTACGGATGTACAGATGGATAGATAGATGGATGGATGACAGATGATGGATGGTGGATGGTTGTATGAATAGATAGATGGATGAATGGATGGTTGTTGGATATATGATAGATGGATGGATGGCTGGGTGGACAGATGGATAGATTGATTGGATGGACGGACAGACGGATAGATAGATGTATAAATGGATGGTTGGATGTATAGATAGATGATGGATGGATGGATGGATGGATGCAAAGATGGATAGATTGATAGACAGATTGATTGATGGATGAATGGACGGACGGATGGATGGATGGTTGGATAGATAAGTAGATGGATGGATGCATGGATGGACAGATGGATAGATAGATGATGGATCCAAAGATGGATAGACTGATTGGATGGATGGATGGATAGATGGTTGTTGGATATATGATGGATGGATGGATGGACAGATGGATAGATAGGTGATGGATGATGGATGGACAGATGACGGATGGATGGATGGATGGATGCAAAGATGTATAGATTGATTGGATGGATGGACGGACGGACAGATAGATGTATAAATGAATGGATAGATAGATAGATGATGGATGGATGCAAAGATGGATAGATTGATTGATGGATGAATGGACTGACGGACGGACGGATGGATGGTTGAATAAATGATGGCTGGATGGATAAGTAGGTTACTTGCTTTAATGGCGGATGTGTGTCTACCTTTGAGTGCAGGTGAGGACACGTTCGAGCTGCACTCGGTGCAGCTCGAGCTGGAGGCCGTGGAGAAGCAGATCCGTGACCTGGTGGCGAAGCAGACCCAGCTGAGAGAGCGGAGAGCCGCGCTGGAAACATCCCAGGCTGACGCTCACAAATCCGAGGTAAGTATACAGCGCGCTGCTAATTCTCCCACCACCTCTACTCCGTGTGTTTCTCTGCACAGGCCCGGTGCACCCAGGACGCGATCTTCCCAGATGTCCTTCACTCCGGCGCCGGGACACCACGTACCCTGGGTGCACCCCCCACGGAAGACGCGTGCAAAGATACTATTTAAACTGAGCTGGATGTTGACATCACTGAATTCAATGATGAACTGTCTTTAACTGAAAAATTTGTGTTTACTATTGTCATTTTGCATTATTGACACTATTTTCCTAATTAATGCTGTTCAGTTGCTTTGACACAATCTGTATTGTTAAAAGCGCTATATAAATAAAGGTGACTTGACTTGACTTGACTAGATGGGTGGATGGACAGATGGATAGATAGATGATGGATGGATGGATGGACAGATGGATAGATTGATTGGATGGACAGACGGATAGATGGATGGATGGTTATTGAATATATGATGGATGGATAGTTAGATGAATAGATGGATGGATGGATGGTTATTGAATATATGATGGATGGATGGACAGATGGTGGATGGTTGTATGAATAGATGGATGGATGTTATTGGATATATGATGGATGGATGGATGGACAGATGATGGATAGTTGGATGAATAGATAGATGATGGATGGCTGCAAAGATGGATAGATTGATTGGGTGGACAGATAGACGGATGGATGGACAGATGGACGGACGGACAGATAGATGGATGGATGGACAGATGGATAGATAGATGATGGATGGATGGATGGATGGACAGATGATGGATGGTGGCTGGTTGTATGAACAGATAGATGGATGGTTATTGGATATATGATGGATGTATGGATGGATGGACAGATGATGGATAGTTGGATGAATAGATAGATGATGGATGAACGGATGGATGCAAAGATGGATAGATTGATTAGGTGTACAGATAGATGGATGGATGGACAGATGGACGGACGGACAGATAGATGGATGGTTGGATGGATGGATAGATAGATGATGGATGGATGGACAGATAGATGATGAATGGATGGACGGACGGACAGATGATGGATGGTGGATGGTTGTATGAATAGATGGATGGATGGTTATTGGATATATGATGGATGGATGGATGGACAGATGAATATATAGATGATGGATGCATGAATGGATGCAAAGGTGGATAGATTGATTGGGTGGACAGATAGACGGATGGATGGACAGATGGACGGACGGATAGATGGATGGTTAGATGGATAGATAATGGATGGATGGGTGCGAAGATGGATAGAGTGATAGATTGATGGATGAATAGATTTTAGAGGATAGATGGATAGAGTTTATTTTATATATTAGGACTTATATTATAAAAGATTACAATGACATTATTTTTATTTGGAATAATTTTCAGTGCTGAATCTTGCACAATAAAAGCGTATGAAGGTCTAATTTAATTTGCAGTTTAATTACATGCACAAATATTTAGACAGAAGAATTAAAATAATAGGCTATAACTTTTCTTCAATGCAAAGCCCAGTCGTGTCTTCTCCCTCTGTGCTGTGTTGGTGTGGTTTGGTGAATTCTGCTGGTTTATTCAGTCAGATATCGCCGATGTGCCAAATGACGGCTGGATGGGGAATAGGAAGTGGAAGGTGAATCCGGCGGCGATGCTGCTGCAGAAAGACTCAGAGAGACCGAGAGCAGCGCTAGGACAGAATCCACTCATCAGCTGCGGAGAGGGTAAAAACACCAGAAAAAACAGTGTAGAGATCATCCTGAGTTCATACTGAGATCTCTGACTTTTGATTACAGATTTTGGTATCCTGGCAAATCTGAGCACAGTTTGAGACATAGTTGAGATTAAGTCAGATTACTGGGGTAATTATACAAAATTATACAATCTAGTTCAAATCAAAAACAACACTGTCTGTTCAAAATAAATAAGAAAAATGTTGTACCGAACACGTATCGAACCGTGACCCCAAAACCGATGTACAGTACATACCAAACCATGAATTCTGTGTACCGTCACACCCCTTAGATATGGGGATTTGTTTTCTAATGCCTCTACAAGTTTGATTAAACCATCAGAATATGAGGAAAATATTTTATATATGAGGGAAGAACAAAACACTAATCCTGGTTAAGGTATTTATCTGACAATATTATTTGGCCAAAAAAGATGGCTAAACTGCAGCTACAGGTTTTATTTGACAAAAAAACGGAAAAAGCATACATTGACTGCAACATGATCAGTTTTGTTGGTTCTCTCATGTTTTTTTGCATGTATTCATAATTTCTATCACAGCCTGGTCAAAAATATGTACACGTAATTTGGCATGTTTCATTGAGTTATCACAAAATATAATAATAATTCTATATAATGAAAAATATATTAAATAAAGTCATACATGAAATCGAAATATGTAAAATATTATTAATAAGTATTATTATAATAAATAAATGTATATAATACAATAACAAATAAATACAAACTGGCATGTTCGGCGTGTAGCCTGTGTGATGATTTTTTTTTCTATTGTTGCTTGTCACATTGTTATATGACTTCAGTGGGATCGTGGGTAAAATCTCAGGCAGACTAAAGACTTTGACACCGACTTCAAAAAGCAATCCAAGACTGTCCTACGGCAAAAAAGATCCATCTTTCACAATCCCTGAAATTCTCAAAGGCAAAATCGTGGCTAAAATCATATATTATTCTTGCACTCAACACAAAGCACATGTCTTATTCCTGAACCAGACATTTTGATGATTTATTCACATATTAATATATTTTGTTTTGTGAACCTGTAGATACATCAGTGCTCGCACCCCAACTGACCATCGATGACCTAAAGCAAACGAAGGTAACAAATTAACGAGGATAAAACATTCAATTTGCATACGATCTTTAGCTGAAATAAGACATTTTTTTTAACCTCTCCACAGACCTACATGAAGCTCGTCAAGAAGCAGCAGAAGGACGTGAACGCTTTGAAGAAGAAGCAGGCGAAGGTGACCGAAGGCTTTTGTTTGCTTGAGTTCATTGAATTGATTATGAACACTGTATGTGTGTCGCAGACACTGAAGCCTGTAGGGCAGGAAAACTGATGGCACAGATACAAAGAAAGAGGAGAAAACAATCCTGCTTCCTATTTCAGGCCCGCGCCGCACTGCAGAGCTCCCACTGCGCTCAAGTGGACAGGACTGTTGCTCAACATGATAAAGAGAAAGAAGCGCTGGAGAAGCAGCTCGAGAAGAGCATCAGGAAAGTGAGGTGAATGTGATCTTAGTTTTTCATTACACTCACATGCACTTTTCTCTTCATGCTGTTTGTAGTCGGGAAGGTGACAAATATATAGGGCTCTATGATTTCCGCAATGTGGAAAACACGAACGGAATCATGGAATCCAGTCTTAAAAATCGAATTTGCTGTATAATGCGGAATGTCACAGAATTGGCCAAATTTTGGACGAATAAATCAAAAGTGGATCAGTACTAGGGGGTGCACCGACTAATCGACTAGTCGACTTCAATGCTCTGCCATGACGCTTTAAGCTTGACGTTGACTAGTCGCTGGTCCTATAGAGGGCGTAACAGGATAAGAAATCCTTGAAGGACTTCCACATTTACGCTCTGTTTCCAAACAGTTAAAATGACAAATAAATGCATACTCTGAAAGCGCTCCACAAGACATGTGTGATTATATTACTGGATGCTCGAAATTGAACAGGAGAATGCACGTTTTAAACAGCTTATTGCACAGGTAAGTTAATCGCCGTTCTAATCTAATGCGCTGCTGCACTGTAACGCACACAGATAGGCTACAGGCAGTAGCGCGTACATCACGCGCAGATCGCGAGCACACAGAATCATTCAGTGCGGAAATGTATTGTCAACACTGTTCTGTGATTTCTCAATAAAATAGCTTAGAAACTGAAAAGTTCAAGCATATATTTCTTAATAACTAAATCCCACAGCTTCACTACTAGTAGAGAGACGCTGCCAGGTAGAATT
>NW_015557186.1:1875092-1890463 GCF_001515605.1 Sinocyclocheilus anshuiensis | reverse complement strand
TGTGGGCAGCGCTGTGTCATATGCCATAGCTGTACACAAGGTGTTTATCACAGCTCCAGACTTATTTGTTCATTAATGACGTCATCAGCGACTAGTCGACTTTGACTCGACCAACTTTCATCACATAAAAGTCGACTTTAAAAAATCAGAAGTTGTTCAACCCCTAGTCAGTACACTTAAATCAAAACGCAATATGGACTAGTGTCTGTGAATATTAAGCCGCAAAAATACTGTTTAAATATGAATCCTGCATGTGAATGAATGGCGCAGACGTGTTTTCAGCCTCAATATATGAGTAACACATGATCATAATCTCTAGAGCTGCTCTGAGAGTCACTTCATTTTACCGTGTCTTTTGAGAAAAACTATCATCATATCATATACAAACAGAAACTTAAAGCTCTTCACAGCAACCCGTCAAAATAAAAGTTCAGTTTAACTTGAAGAAACTGTGACAGAAATATTACTTAATGTATTACTTAATGTAATATTACTTAATGTATTTACAATATTACTTAATATTACTTAAATTATTATTAAAACAGTATTTTGTTTAAGGAATATGTACCAGAAAAATTATTTACCAGAAATTATTTACCAGAAAAACGTAAATACACAACACAGTATTTCTAGGGGAAAAAAAGACAGAAAAAGAAAATAATATATATATTTTTTTTATAAAATCAATTAATTAGAGATGGTTTTGATTGTGAAAATTTAATGAAACCACTAAAATGGAATCCAGAAAATTAATGGAAAACACAGAATTTGGTAAAAAACAAAAAAAAAAAAAACAATTGCTGTTAAATTGTGTAAGTTTCATGATTTCAATTAATTTGACAAATTAATTAGACAAATAAAATGGATCCAGAAAAATTAACAGAATTTGGAAAAAATAAAATAAAACAGAATTTGTGGGAAAAAAAACGTATTTCATAGGGCCCTGCTTTTTATTATCCAACATCAAGGTTTAATGTTAAAATTTATACAGTGGCACCAAAAATGTGTTTATTTCAGGCACATATATGAATGTGCATTTTCTTTATTATGTTTAAAGTGGTTTGGTGATTTTTTGAGGATGTAACTCTCAACGTGATCCATTGACCACAATCAAACACAGACAGAATACTGACCGTCTTCACTGAGAGTATTTCTATTCACTTTATAACCTGTCAAACTTTCTGTCAAACCAGTTTATCTAATGCAATGACTTTTAGACATTTTTAAGTGTGGCATAAGGACTGCATGTATTTATATTTACATTTATTCATTTATCAGACTCTTTTATCCAAAGTGTTTTAAATGATATTATATTGAATGACTGTTTACCAGTTCTTTCATTTTTTTCTTTCTTTCTTTCTTTTTTTTTCCTTTTAGTGTTTGTAATCATAATAAAATGGCATACACAACATATTTTACTTCTGTAATTTGGTGTGTTCCTGAGTGAAACAAGAGACATAAATAAGTAAATACAAGTAATTTTATACATTACAAATTAATGAAAGATTACAATGACATTATTTTTATGTAATTTGGCAAATACCCGAGTGAAACAAAACATACATACATAAGTAAATAAATAAATAAATAAATTAATTATTTTGATTTTATACATCAGGTACATTTATTCATTTATCAGACTCTTTTATCCAAAGTGTTTTAAATGATATTATATTGAATGACTGTTTACCAGTTCTTTCATTTTTTTCTTTCTTTCTTTCTTTTTTTTTCCTTTTAGTGTTTGTAATCATAATAAAATGGCATACACAACATATTTTACTTCTGTAATTTGGTGTGTTCCTGAGTGAAACAAGAGACATAAATAAGTAAATACAAGTAATTTTATACATTACAAATTAATGAAAGATTACAATGACATTATTTTTATGTAATTTGGCAAATACCCGAGTGAAACAAAACATACATACATAAGTAAATAAATTAATTAATTAATTAATTATTTTGATTTTATACATCAGGAGTTATTATATTTTAATATATTTATTTTATTTTTACTGGTTTTGTTGTGGATTATTTATTAGTGCATTCTAAAGAAAATGTATATATTCATAATCTTTCATCAAAAATAGGGAGTTTATTAAGTAATTGCGCAATATATATTTATATTTTTATTAAAATATTATATATATTACGTTTGGTTAAGTTTGGTTCGGTTCCTGGTCTTATTATGAATGACATAATATTTTATCAAAATTATTTATATATCTATAATATAATATAATATAATATAATATTAGATTTTTATACATCAGGAGTTATTATATTTTAATAAAATATTACAATATTATTTGTATGTAATTTGGCATATTCCTAAACAAATAAATTAATTTGATTTTATACATCAGGAGTTATTCTATTTTAATTACAGATTATTGTTGCATTATTTTTATGTTATTTTGCATATTGCTGAGTAAAACAAGATAGATAGATAGATAGATAGATAGATTAGTCTTATTATGAATGACATAATATTTTATCAAAATTATTTATATATCTATAATATAATATAATATAATATAATATTAGATTTTTATACATCAGGAGTTATTATATTTTAATAAAATATTACAATATTATTTGTATGTAATTTGGCATATTCCTAAACAAATAAATTAATTTGATTTTATACATCAGGAGTTATTCTATTTTAATTACAGATTATTGTTGCATTATTTTTATGTTATTTTGCATATTGCTGAGTAAAACAAGATAGATAGATAGATAGATTAATCAATTTTATTCATCAGGAGGTGTTATGATATCATTTTTGTTTGTAATAATTTACAGTGCTGAATTTTGCACAGTATAAGCCAGAATGTGTTTCAAAAAGTAAATGAAGGTCAAATTTGATTTCAGGTTCACTTTAAATGATCATGCAGTGAATCTCTCAATTAATGAGAGGCCATAAATGACATACTATATGTCATTAATTATAGTAAAATTTGATGAATGTTTTTTTTTAAATATACATGTATAATTAGAGCATTGACAAGCTCAGCTAAACCCATTACTTGTGAGTCACTGTAGATCTACATGCTATGAGCCTTATGAAAACCAAAAGACAAAGCCAGAACCATATAAATGAAGCATAAACAGTTTCTTTTGAGTGTAAAACAGGACAAACTCTCATCATCTGTTCATCCTCAGTGACAGTTACAGCCTTAAAATGAGCAGAGACATCGAAAGGCAAATCACACGTCAAAGGTACTGAGTCCTTCATTCACTTCCAGCTACTTGTTTTACTCCAGCAGGATCTGAGTATTGAGAGCAGCAAACCCAGCAGCTTGCGCTCCTGCATGAAAGATGAGAGAGAGATGCACAGGTCTGGGTTGAACTTGGGCTGAATTTAGTCCTAGAAGGTTTACAGTCGAGTGTGTTCCTCTGTTCATCGCTGGCCTCAGGACTATGACTTGTAGTGCTTGAGAAAGTGGACGTCTCTACAAAGGTTTTCATGTCTTTAAACCTTTGTTCTTTAGTGAATCTTGCAGTTTTGGATGTGTTGGAAAATTGTGTGTCATGCAGCAATGTAACGCATACCTAATTTGACAACATGAAAATTTACTCCATTTATATTTTATTTATAAAATTATTTTATATATTATATTATATATTATATTATATTATTTTCCTGGTTTTATTGTGGATGATTTATCAGTGCATTCTTAAGAAAATGTTTATAATTGCACATGATATATTTGTGCATTATATATATTATTTTATATATTTATATTTGTATTAAAATAAATATTACATTATATTTATATTCCTGGTTTTATTGTGGATGATTTATCAGTGCATTCTAAAGAAAATGTATATATTCATAATCTTCCATCAAAAATGGAGAGTATATTCAGTAATTGCACAATATATTTCATATATTATTTTATATATTTATATTTACAATTTTTATAAAAATATTATATATTATGTTACGTTACGTTCGGTTCCTGGTCTTATTGTGAATGATCTATCAGTGCATTGTAAAGAAAATTTTTTTAATGTTATATTCATAATCTATTATCAAAATTATTTATATATCTATAATATAATATAATATAATATAATATATATAATGCAACTAAGTGCCACTCTTTAGCACAAACCCCTTCGTCTTCAAATGCCACTCGCAATAATTTAACTAGGAGCCATGTGTATCATTATTTTCCTGGCAAACGCGCCTCCTTTCAATGCAAACAGTGAGTGCTGGATTCACAGAGGCATCACTATGTGCCTGATAATTGCAATTAACGTCTGTGTACATTTCCTATTGATCATGTCAGCAGTGATTCATCACATGACGGAGGTGTCCGGGCACATGTCCAGAAGATCCGGCTGTACGCTGGAGAATCGCTCCATGCAAATCGTGATCGGCGCTGATTTTGTGGGCGTGTTTATGGCATTACTTGATTTGCATAATTGCTTTGGTGAATCAGGTCCTGAAACAATGCAATGCTAAACAGTGCTATTCATTCTGACTGAATTCTCCCTTGTGTGTGTTTCTCATGGGCTTTTGTTCCATATGATTTTCGTAAGGGTATGTAGTCGAGCGCACTGTCAGCGTCACAGTCCCAGTGACGCGGTCAGATGGCAGTAGTCCTCTGCTCAGATCCGGCTGTACGCTGGAGAATCGCTCCATGCAAATCGTGATCGGCGCTGATTTTGTGGGCGTGTTTATGGCATTACTTGATTTGCATAATTGCTTTGGTGAATCAGGTCCTGAAACAATGCAATGCTAAACAGTGCTATTCATTCTGACTGAATTCTCCCTTGTGTGTGTTTCTAATGGGCTTTTGTTCCATATGAAGTGTGTGTGTGTGTGTGTGTGTGTGTGTGTGTGTGTGTGTGTCTGTTCTCACAGCCACTGTTGTATTCTCTGTGTTCTTATTAAATATTTTACATTAACTCTATTGGACTTTAGGCAGCATATATAGTGTCTACTCTTGTTGTGCAGTACAACCCTTAGATATTATATGTCACTGTATGAGTCATTTTATATTGCAGTAACAGTCTGTATCACAAATTAGTTATTTTTGCTGGAAATAAAATAAAAATGGTTTATGTATTTAATAGCCATATGGTAGTGCCTACTGTATTAAGTACTTATAAATAAAAAGTGCTTCCAAACATCAGATTGCAGATAACAGTGACACTTTGCAACAAGGTTTCACTTGTTAACATTAGTTGTCTAAAGTATTTATTAATCTCAGTAAATGTTAAATTCAAAACATTTACTACTACATAATTAAAATCAAAAGTTGTATTTGTTAATATTATTTAATGGACCTGAACTAACATCAGTGTTATTTTAGCATCATTGTTAATAGTTTTTGTTAATATCTTAAATTAGATTTTAATATTTTCTGTTTTAATTTAAATTATAAAGTCTGTCATTTTACATTTTTACATTTTTTTATTACTTTTTGTATTTTTATTAAGTTTTAGTTTTCAGTTTTAGTTTATTTACTTTTATTTATTTTAGTACTTCATCTTAAAATAAATGAAATGAGAAATGTTGCCTTGGAAACTAGCTGAAATAAAATGTTTATTTTTTTATATTTTATTCTAATTTAATATTCATTGTATTTCAAGTAATTTTTATTTATTTATTAATATTTATTTTTTAGTTAACAATAATAACCCTGGCTAAAGTGAACTAACAATGAACAGGTGTATTTAGTTATATTTTTTATTATACTAACTTTAACAAAGATTAATAAATATTGAAACAAATGCATTACTCTTTGTTTGTTAATGTTAGTTAATGCATTAACTAATGGCATCTTATTATAAAATGTTACCAAATAACATATGAGGAAGTCAGACATCTGTGAGACAACAACTTCACATTGTGAAACATCTGAGTTCATAAGAAAATACTTAAAACAGTCAAACTAATGTGTTTGTTACAAATATCTCAAAACATCTCTACTAGTTGACATTTGTACTGCTGTACAAAGTATGCATATAAATACAGCCCTACTTTTTTAAAATTATAGAGCAAACCGATGTTTGGCAAAGACCAAATTGAAGTATTTTCCTGCTCCTCTTACAGACAGAGTAAAGAGATGCGAAGCAACCAAGCGAAGACCTCGATGGACCTCGAAGCCATCAGTCAAGACAAAAGCATTAAGAACAAGGCTGAGAGGGAACGGTAATAATACTTCACTTTAAAACTCATACGACCAGCATTACTTTGTAGTTGCAATTTGCTCTGTGCTTTGCTTGTATTTTGAGGCATAAAGCATTGAACCATCTTGTGCAATTTCATCCATATAATTTGTGCTTTTTTAGGGTCAAGCACCATCTAAATCAGGGGTGCCCAAACTCGGTCCTGGAGGGCCGGTGTCCTGCAGAGTTTAGCTCCAACCCTAATTAAACACACCTGAAGCTAATCAAGGTCTTACTAGGCATACTAGAAACTTCCCAGCAGGTGTGTTGAGGCAAGTTGGAGCTAAACTCTGCAGGACACCAGCCCTCCAGGACCGAGTTTGGGCACCCCTGATCTAAATCCATTTATCTATTTTTCTCTGATTGTATGGGTGAACTCAATGCACTGGGGTTTCCACCATTTACAACAGGAACTATTCGAGCCGTTCATGCCAGACTGAGGAGAGAGGTGTTGTAAAAATATGTGAAAAATCATGTGTTTTTCGAATCTAGTATGAGAGCATGTTCTAGTACAACCGCAAAACAAAATCAAGACTTTGTAAAAGAGCATAATAGGACCCCTTTAAAACACCTTTTTTTGAACTCATCCTATATGATTCACCCCAAATTTGGGTCAGATCATTTTTTAGACCATGCTGAAAAAGTTATTATTTTTGATATACCAAACTGTTTGTGCATCATCGAATTTGACGCTGAGAAATTAAAACCCATCTCCAAAATGCTTAGATATTTTGACGTTAGACATGCAGTAGGGCCACAATAAAGAGCGCACTTTGGTAAAAAAAAAAAAAAAAACCTTAAAAAAATGACTACTTTGGATTTAACTTCTTCTGTTTGTCTGTCTAACCTTTACACAGACCAATTTTTCATTACTTCTCCTATAAATTGCCTCATATTATCCATCATCAGACCAACCATCACAAACATAATTTAATTTTCATAACTTTAAAACAATAAATTGTTGAGTCCAAAGAGGAACCGTGGGTGTGTTTTGGGAATTCTTTGGTATATTGTAATGAAACGTATCATTGTCATCATCCACTTATGATGTGCACAAAATTTTAAGCTAGCGCCACCTACTGGTCAATACCTCATGAAAACAGTTATTACCTTGGATTTAACTCATGATTATTCTATGTATTAAAGGGATAATTCACCCAAAAATGAAAATTGGTCAAAAGTTGTAAGTAATAATTTGACTCCACAGATACTGTTTCTAACGGGATGTGTTTCTGCAGGAGAGTTCGAGAGCTCAACAGCACGAACACAAGGACGTTTCTTACAGAAAGAAAGAGGGTAATGATTCTAATCATGTTTGTTTTTTCAAATGCATGTTTCTAATTATGTCAATTAACATGGGTGTTGTTTGACAGCTCGCCATGAAACAGTCCAAAGAGTGCGAGCAACTCCAGGCAGCACAGCGGGAGCAACTGGAGAGGCTGGAGAAACACAATGAGGAGGTATTTCACCATCGGGACCTTAATGTTTGGGTCTTTTCTGCTGTGCATTACCATGTGAACTCTGTAACCTCTACATGATGGATGTAATTAAGGATGTATTTCTGTAAAACAGTATAGCAGACGTTCAGAAATACGCTCTGGTCAGAGACGTAGACATAAGATGTTCATAAAGAGCTAAAGTCAGTGCTCATTCAGATTGACATGACGATGTCAACTTGAAGTTCTTGTTCATATTTTTAATCTACTGAAATTTTGATTTGATCATTAGATCAAACAGGATGAATGTTTTAGAGAGGCACAAACCAACATCACAAAACATCACTGAATTCATCAGATCCAATGATAATACTTACTAATGTCTGTGCTGGTAATTTCCCACCAAATTGATGTCACTTCCTGGAAGATGATGTCATTAAGGAACTGGATTTTTTATTTTTATTTTTACAAAAGAACAGATTGAAAAGTTATGTGAGGACACAGCAGGGTTATTAATTAAAACCATTAAAAAGGCATCAAAGTAATGAGGAAATATTACAATTAACAAAAATGTATACTAAAAAAGTATTTTTAAACACCAAAATATTGTGTCAAATTGTCTATTTGTAACCAGTCTAAATTATTGTAGTTAACTAAAACTAAAACCGTAAAAAAGTTACTTGAAATAAACGTCAACTAAAATAAAATATAATGAAATATAACTAATTTAATTCAGCTACATTTCTCATTTTCATTTAGTTTAACTTGAAGTACTAAAACTAAACTAAAACATATATAAAAATAAAACAATTATGGTAAAAAATGACATTTAAAAAAATGACAAAATTAAACTCACAACAAAAACAAAATTAGTAAAATTTTAAGTAAAATTAAAGTGACAACAGAAAAATCTAAAAATAAAATCTAACTCAAAATATTAACAAAATCTATACTAGTATATCAATGATACTAAAATAACACTGGGACACAGGAAAAACATGTAAATTGACTATCAATATTAGATATTTGGATTGAAACATGAAAGAAAGAAAAAAATAGAAAGACCAAGAATATTTCTGAATGAATTACATTCTAATAAATTATTAATATAGTTCTGTTCTTAAAATATTGGTTAAAATACTTTAAAATATATATATATATATTTTAAATATATGATGGTGTGGCATGAAAATCTAGTGCACAGCAGAAACGACCTGTTTGATGATGCATGAACCTGTCATGTGGATTTGATCATCACTCACCATGAATTTTATTTTGCTCTTTTATTTAGCTGTTGAACTAGTGCTATGCACAAAATCACAATGCCAAGTTAGGACTTTCTTCTCACAAATCAATTTTACAACGCCTCCCCTTCCCCATGATTCTTTCATTTCTCCCCGTATGGAAGTCCAGTCCATCACGGCTGTGAATTACTGCTCCTCCTCCACACCTTCACAGACTACTGATCAGACCGACATGGGCCTAGCAAGTCCCTCATGGGTTCTCCGTTTATTTTGCCCGGAAGCTTGCAGTCATCTGGAGATGCTATTGCATGTACATACTATAAACAGCTGTGTAAAAAAATGGATTGAATACTGATTTTTTGCCTTTTGTAACACAAAAGTGAAACTTTTCTTCTCAGTTACTCACCGTCATGTCATTCCAAACCCATTTGACTTACTTGCTTACTTTCTTGCTTGAGAATTATTTAAGAGTGTTCACTCAGTTCTGTCAAGCTGCAAAAAATGACAAAATAACCTAAAATTTCTCCTTTTGGCTTCCACTGAAGAAAGTCCCATAGGTTTGGCACAACAGGCAGCCCCACCAGAACTTCACGAATTTCTTTGTGATTTTCTGACATCGGAGTGACAGAATTTACAGAATTTTGTGGAAAATTAGCTTTGTTATTTTTAGAATTGGGATAATGCATTTACCGTATTATGTATGGCACTAAATGTACAATAGTGATACGTGGAAAAAAAGCAGAAAGCTTGTTTTTGTGTCAAATTTTGACACTTTTAAACACGTTTTGTTGTTAAAATAAGAACAAAGAAGCAAATTACAAACAACAGGACAAAGATACAAACTAAATAAAGAGTGCTTTGAGTTTTTTAGGTAGGTTATCATTCAGGAATAAAGCACTACAGAAATTGAGTAATCAAATTTAAAATAAAATAGTATGGAAGGTTGTTTCTGCCAAGGAATAAAAAAATTAAAAAGGTAATTGCGACTTTTTAATCTCACAATTTTTACTTTATTTCTTGCAATTGTGAGAAAATTCGGAGAATTGTGAGATACAAAAAATTGTCATGCAAACTTAAAAAAAAAAAAAAGATTCTGAGTTTACATCTTGTGATTGTTTTTTTTCTAAATTCTGAGTTTCTGAGTTTACACTGCACAAATTTTTTTGCACAAAGTAAAAAATATAAAACGTAATTGCGACATTATCTCATAATTCTGAGTTTGCATCTCTAAATTCAGATTTTTTTTTTTTTAAGTTGAAATGACCTTTTTTTTTATTGGCAGAAATGGCCTTCCATAACACTGCACAGTATAAACTGAATGAATTAAACATACTTATTCATACTTATTGAATTCCGACTTTCTTTCTTGCAGTTTTTTTCCCCTCAGAATTCTGAGCTTATATCTTGCGATTCAGTTTTTTCTTGCTTCCATCATGGAAAAAAAAAAAAAAGATAATTACTAAATAAAAACTTTTTATCTCACAATTCTGTCTTTTTTCTCAGAATTATGAGTTTATATCTTGCAATTTCTCAGAATTGTGAGGAAAAAAGTTTGAATTTTGAGATAAAAAGTTGCAATTACCTTTTTATTATGATTATTATAATCCCGTGGCGTAAACAAGCTTCCACAATCTCTGAATAACGAAAAACTGCAGGGACTGCACATGAGTGTAAATGATGACATAAATTGTAATATTTGCATGAACTATTCCAATATATTTCACATAGCTTGAGCTTATGGCAAATGTTCTCAACTCAAGACTTGCGTTGTGAATCCTAACCTTTTTTGTCCGCTGGAGGATTGCTTTACTTGCTGTTGATTTAAATGCTGTGCATAAATTAGCTGATTTTCCAGCCACTTCATCAGCTACAATCAGCAGAGGAAACGCTGTACGTCACATCACATTTCCACTGACGGCTCTCGCACAGAGCGGCTAAAACACACGACGTGACTCACTTCAAAATGTAGTTTGTGAGCCTGCAATATCCTCGCTGCAAGAAAGTTAGTTCCCCAGCGTGTCTCATGTTGAGATGCTATTCAGTAAACAGGATTTGTGAAATCCAGGGCTTTTTTTAATCCGGCTCTCTCTGGATAGCATTACCTCTGGAGGCCGGCGATGTGATTCTGTGCTAATGTGCTTCACTGTCATTACAGGCCAGACAGACTCAGAGCATGATGACAGCAGAGAGGACAGAACAGACCGCTGAGCGATCAAACCCACGGCTCACTGCAGTGAGAACACACTTTTCACACACTCTGAATGCACACTACATACATAGAACATGTTTTTAGTGAAATCTGTTTAGTATTTATTTATGTTTTATGAATACCTTATATGAGCGCGCAGATGTTTTATGATTTGTCAGCAAAGAGAGAAACTGATTCTTATTTACAAGCCCACTTAAAAGTCAACATGAAATTAAAATAAACTATGTAATGTTTTTAAAACTTTTTCCAGTTAATCGCTATTCTGGTATGAAACGCCAACTTTGAACCATCTAATCAATTTATTTTTGCATATTTACTTAGATATGGAAAGATATTTTGTAAAATGAATTGACTTTGAATATAGCAGTAAAATATAAACAGCAAAATATAAACTCTGTATCTGAGAGTCTTATGCATGAATACTGTTTTTAATATTGATATTTTATAAAGAAGATCATGCACAAAAAAGCATGTAAATGTGTTGAATTGATATAAAATCCAATTTAGTAGTCATAGTGTCATTTTATTGACTTTGTTTTCATCCAAGTGTTCTTTCTTGCTTAGTCCAAATCATAAACATTGTGGAAATGCTTGTGATGTTTCTTATTTTTAAATAGCTTTGGATGAAATCCATCTGCTCAATAACTAAATGTAAATGAAAGGACTGTTCAGGGTTCATTTCAGATGAAACAGAGACATGCTGCTGATGACCACCGAAACAAAAAACACTGCTTCAGTTCAGAAAGACAGAGAAAACTAGAGATGGACTTTTTCACTGGAGGAAGTGTTGTTATGGATTATTATTTTAGCCTGGAAGTGATAGTTTGAAGTTAAAAATGTCTTGATGGATTTGTTTCTTTTGTCTTCTCCAGATGTTAACTGATGGACTGGAGTGCTGTGGATTACTTGTGGATTATTGTGATGTTTTTATCAGCTGTTTGGACTCTCATTCTGACGGCACCCATTCACTGCAGAGGATCCATTGCTGAGACACTGATGCAATGCTACATTTCTCCAAATCTGATGAAGAAACAAACTCATCTCGGATGGCCCGAGGGTGAGCACATTTTCATTTTTGGGTAAACTATTCCTTGATATAATGTTTATTTTGATGTGTACTTTATCATATTGCAGTGTCTTTCCTCACATCCTCCTTCTGTCTATTTTTGTAAGTGCATTGCTGCAAACATGATTCTGGTTTGTTTCTCAAACTGAGGAATGATTTGAAATGATTATCTGTGGGAATCAACAGCATGACAGAGATTATGTTCATAATAGTAAACCCAGAACATTATGCTTTAATATTACTGTGCAACACTTTCTTGACTCATTTTCACACTAACAGATTTGATTCAAAATCACAAGCTGTTGGTAATTATGAGCCGTATCATCGTTGTTTGTTTATATCCTTTGTATTCCACATTCTGAATTCAATTACAGACACCATTGCAGGAAATTAACAGTCAAGAGCATTCTCAACTGCTCTGACTACAACAGTGACCATCTAATCATGATCAGGACTATTGCTTCTTTAAAAGCGTCTGATTGCGGGCGGTTTCATCATTCACACGGGTTCAAATGTCTGCCGACCTCTTCACATAAAACACACTGAGCCAAATGATCCGAATGAAACAATGACACGTCTCTTCAGAAAGGAAATCACACTTGAGCTGTGATGAACAGTGGAAACATGCGGTGCTGTAAGAGTTTCATCAATCTGACACTCAAGCCATCTCTCTGGTTCACACTGATAACCCAGCTAACAAAAATGTTTGGTCACACTTTATTTTAAGGTCCAGTTCTCGCTCTTAACAAACCATTAACTCCGACTTTTGCTTCAGTAAACTCCTAATTTGCTGCTTATTAATAGTTAGTAAGGTAGTCGTTAAGATTAGGTATTAGGTAGGATTAGGGATGTAGAATATGGTCATGCAGAATATAAGCACTAATAAGCAGTCAATATGTTAATAATAGGCATGCTAATAAGCAACTGATTAATAGTGAGAATTGGTCCCTATACAAAAGTGTTACCAAATGTTTTCTAAGAACGCTTTGCTAACCTTGAAATTAAGTTATGAAAATGTTAAGGAATGTTCAAAACATCCAGTTTGAGAAACATTTCTCCTTGGTTATGTGAACATTCCATAATTTTTCAAACATCATGCGAATGTTACGTTCTCTGAACGTTCCGAAACAAGTAGTAACATTTCAAAAATGTCAGTTGAGCATCCAGCGGAAACGTTTCAGAAAAAATCATTCCATGGACAAATGTTTACATTTTTTTGTGCTAACGTTTTGGGAACATTTTGAACGAACGTTCTATAACATTACTGGAACATTAGTTCGTGACTTTGAGAGAATCTTGCCAGAACATTCTGAGAACGTTCTCTGTTAGCTGGCAAGAGATCGATCATCTGAATAACATGCACGCACGCAGCTAACAAGATTGAGTTCTAAAAACGTCGTGGGAAAATCCATTTGAAATGTTTATATAATGTTTTCTTGTGATTAGAATGTTATTTATAAGGTTACAATAATAACGTTAGTACAACATTCTCCTAACCCTATTTGTACTCAAAATATAACTTTCTCTGAACATTCATTTTTAAGTCTAAAAACTTTAAAATGTCCAGTCTTCTTGTCGTTATTAGAATGTTATTTAAATGTTACAATAATGTTACAATAAATGTTACAATGTTATAACGTTAGTACAGCATTCCCCTAACCTTATTTTGCTCAAAAATAACCTTCTCTGAACGTTTATTTGTAATATTCTAAAAAGGTTAAAAAGACCAGTTTTCTTATCGTTATTAGAATGTTGTTTAAAAGTTTCAATAACAAACATGAATAACATCATAAGGATGTTCTGAGAATGATGTTCTAAGAACATTTTATCTTAATGAGAACGATCATAAAGTAGAAATAACATCATTGAACGTTGTTCTAGGAAAGTTTTCTCTCAACAGAATGTATTTCATAAGAATATTCCTAAAATTTTTTAAAATAATGTTTTGTTCTACCATTACATAACGTTTACAAAACGTTGTAGGAACGTTCACTGTTAGCTGGGTGAAGTGACCATGCAACGTTTTGCTTTTCTCAAATTTTCTGTATATATTATCCACAGTTTTTCACTCTCATTCATTCTCATTCTCAATTAGTGCTGGTTGTTTTTGGCTGCCATAACAAATGCAGGCTTCTGCGTGAACAGTCAACATGCTGTAATAGACACATACTGGCTCATGTTGAGTTTTCAGTCTCTGAATTAGTCGTACAATCACTGAGGCAGATTATGAGTTAATTGAGTGAAAATGCAAAGTCTGAGTGGTTATGATATCTCAGTGTTTGAACAGCTGCTTTTATGATTAAAATGCATGTTTTTCCCTCCCACTGAAATGTGCATGAATACATGCGGCTGAAGGAATAACAGCTGTACTGTGCATGAAGCAATATTTCAGGTTATTTGCGGTCTAGTGTAAAACATGTAATTTCTGGCCAGGGTTATCATAATTTTCACATCCTGGTTACGGGCTTGGTTTGCTGTATCTGCTGCGTTTGCTCTGCTCTGCTAATATGCGTTGCGGCACTAATGCGTGTGTTTTAGTGTGGTGTGCGGTTTGGCATCAGGCCCAGCTGGATGTCAGACATGTATTGTATGAAATTCAGCGTTGTTTGTCACGTCTCTTGTTTGCTCATTGTAATCACGTTACACATGCCGTTGAGTCTTGCAGGAGCTTCACAGCGAGAGAGCGTCCTGTTTTGATTGCGATTCTCACAAACACTGTTTTCTGTTCACATACAGCTCGGTTAGGTTTCATAACACACGCTTTAGCCCCGGGTCATGCTAATAAATAATAGAGACGAGGATTGTTTCGCATCCTGACCCCTCGCACTGATGAAACGCTGGTTATTTTCCCAGGAAATCTGGCTGAGGGAGATTTCTCCAGACATTTATCTTCAGAATATTCAACAATTTGGGTTAAATATGGAGAATTAAGTGTGCCGGAGGTTAAACATCCCTCCGACTGCGAGGAATATTTCATAAGTCTGAAACATAATCACAGGCCATGATAAAGAGGTGAGGGGAGAGGAGAAGACTGTGTGACCCTGTCATGTTCACGCACTCAGCTGATCGGCTTGACAGCATTTAAAACATTTAAAGCACTTCCTAAAGTTAGAAGCATAATTATCCTGCTTTTTAAAGGGGTCATATGATGTTGCTAAAAAGAACGTTATTTTGTGTATTTGGTGTAATGAAATGTGTTTATGCGGTTTAAGGTAAAAAAAAAACAT
>NW_015557186.1:1846795-1874241 GCF_001515605.1 Sinocyclocheilus anshuiensis | reverse complement strand
ACAAAACCCACAGCGTCTTCACGACATGGCGGCGGCAACAATACTACAGTGAGAATAAAAGTTACGCCGCCTTTGTTTGCGTGAACATTTGGACGTGTTATGCAAATCTTCCCACATCGTGATGTAGACATGTGGGGGCGTGTTAGAACGAGCCGTTTTAGGTAGGCGTGGTTGACTCTTAACTTTTATAAAGAATATCTCTTTGGATTTGAGACTTTAGTCTTTGCAACTTTACAGATCTTCTTTATGCACCAAGAGCTTGTAACACTCCAAAGAGAAAGGAAAAATTGAAATCGCATCATATGACCCCTTTAATAAAACACCTTCATCTGGAAGCAGCAGTGTTATTTTAATATCATTGAGATACTATACTATTTTTTTTTGTCCAGATTTTTAGATTTTATTCTTATATTTTTCTGTTTGCACTTTATTTTTACACAGAATTCCCAATTAATTTTGTTGTTTTTGTCATTTGTATTAGCCTTTTTTAAATGTCTGTATAGTTTAAATATATTTTTTTAATTATTAGTTTTAGAGTATTTAGTTTTAATTATGTTTCCTTGGCAACTAGCTCAAATAAAAATGTTATATATATATAGTTCAGTCATGAAACTCTAGATGGTGCAGGCGACGGGTTGTTAATGTAACTGATGATATTCAGAGAGTTAAACGACTTGTCACAAGCTGATTGGTTCATGCTGCATATGCTTTGCATTTATATGGCTGGCTAGCATTCACTAGAGATTCCTGCAGCGCGCTTTCAGAGTTCTCTGAAACCCTCCACCTTCCCCAGCTCCACCTGTATAGATCTGCTACGGGTTATTGTATATGCTATTTGTGCAGCAGCAGTATGTCTTAAATTATGTATTAGCAGTAGCAAGTTCCTGTACTTGCTTTGCAGCAGCAGCAATAATCTACAACTACAGTAATAACCAACAGCAGCAGCAGTGTAGCAGATCTGTTCCGCCAAGACCAAATACATTAACATTGTCATATCCATCACCATGCTAAAATGCTCCGAGAGTTGTCATGATTGAAATATATATATTATGTATATAAATATATAATGTTTTATATATAGAGTTATCATAGTTAACTAAAACTAAAGCCATTAAAAAAATGTGTTCTAATATATGTATGTTTCATTTAATACTAAAATATTAATTAAAATTATTTAGTCAAATATACCATTTTACCCAATATAAAAATACTGGTATTATTATTCAATTCAAGGATTCAAGGATTCAAAGCGTTTATTGTCATATGCCCAGTGAGGAAAACAAGTTTCCCTGAGCAATGAAATTCTTACTTTGCTGTCCACAATGAATGCCAAGACAGTGCAATGCTATACACACACATACACAAACTATACACATATACATACAATATAAGAAACATAACAATAAAAACTATGCTGCAGTAGTAGGAATATAGACTATGAAAAAAAATAGAAATATAGACTATGTGTATCTATATATGCGAGTATAGAGTAGAAATATAGAATGTGAAAATAGAAATATAGACTATGTATATGGTATCTACATATGCGAATGAACAGTATTAACTTATGTGCAAAAAAACAATAGTGCAGTAACGTGCAAATTGAGTGCAAGTACATGATAACAATAGCAGCAGTAACAGATGTGCAAATTGAGATGAGGCTACATGAGTAATATTAATAAATATACAATGGTAGTAATAACAGCAATAACATTACAAATGATCAAATGAGATGAAACAATTTGGTCCGACTGTTCTCTGAGATAGATAAGTCCACTAGCTAGCTACCTGTTTAAGAGTCTAATAGCTGAGGGGAAGAAGGAGTTCCTTAATCTGGATTATTATTATTGTATGGCAATTGTAGTATTTCATCATTACTTCAGCAATCTAATGTCAAACTCTTGGAAAAATTGTTCTTTGTTCTGTTGCAGAGTTGCAGCCTATATGTAGAGCGTTTCATATTGTTTCATAAAGCACATGTGACAATGAAATCCCTCAATGTAATCTGATTGACCTGACCTTTCTATTGCAGGATCATGAATAACTGGGAATTAAAATCAATCCCTAGATTTAACATTATTTTCTTGTCTTTAATTGATTGGAATGCTGCATACTGCTTTCTATTTTTTAAATTATGTTGCATGTTTAATTGAGAATATGATGTCTACTTATCATCTTAGTAATAAGTAGTTATTGTGCATTTTTCTTTTTTTGCTGGGGTACTTTGGGTAGTAGCTAGTTAGTTGCTAGGGTGTTGCTATGCGGTTGCTAGGGTGTTATGGGTGGTTGCTAGGGTACTCTAGGTGGTTGCTAGGCAGTTGCTAGGGTGTTGCTGTGCAGTTGCTATGGTGTAATGGGTGGTTGCAATGGTATTCTAGGTGGTTGCTAGGGTGTTACTGTGCAGTTGCGAGGGGGTAATGATATTAAATATTGAGATATTAAATATTACAAATTACTTTTAGAATATTTGTTCATTTGCAACATTGGAAGCAGAAGGTCATGTCGAGTGCATTGCATTTTGGGATCCAGCATTTTATGCTTTGTGCACATTTTAGCAAACGCAGAAAAAGTGCAATTATTTAATGCATACATGCTATGTACAGTATTCATCCCACTGAAGTAGTACGAGCAAGAAGCTCTTCTCTCTCTCTCTCTCTCTCTCTCTCTCTCTCTCTCTCTCTCTCTCTCTCTCGTACTCCAGGGATGGATTTGGAGGAAAAACAGCCAGCGCTCGTTCGTCAGGGCAGTGAGGGGGCCGCCACACACCTAAAAATACAGCCGCACGCCACTCACTAGCTGAAATTTCAATTAAGAGACGAGCACTTCATCATTATTCCACTTGGCTGATGATTACCATCTGACATTTTAACACTCGCAAACATACTGATATATATTCTGCCACTTTCTCGGCGAGAGGAAGAAGGCAATCGTGCAATTATCACTTCAAGCCGTCGATCATTTAATCTTTTCTTTGATAGATTGGCACACTTTTGATGAGAGCGGGTCAGAAATGATACGCCCGCAAACCAAACAACTTCGCCCATGTGCCGCTAAAATGAGAGATGAGGGCTGTAAAACACAGAACGTGTCAGAAAATGGCCTTTATCCTGGGTTTTTAAGAGAAAGAAAGCCTAAGGATAATTTTGCTGCTTCTCATTCAGGTTAGACTTGCTTTGAACAGTTCTGGGTGTCCGTTCTTCGGATATCAGGAGTTTAATGGCTGACATACTGCCGGCAATGGAGGTGAACCTCCGCTGATAAGACTGTGTGTGTGTGTGTGTGTGTGTGTGTGTGTGTGTACTGTAAGCGGAGTGTATCTCCTGCACTGCAGCTGTAATGGGTCAGATAGATGCTACAGAGCTTTGCTTTGTGATAATGTTCAACATGATTATCATGAGATTTCAGGTAGTTGCCAAGGCAAAATTTCTCAATATAATTTAGTTTAACTTACTAAGTACTAAAATAACTAAAACTAAAAAATAATACTACAAAATAAAAATTAATAAAAACAATAGGCATAAAAAAACAATAAAACAACTAAAATTAGAGTGAAAACAGAAATATAAAAATAAAATCTAATTCAAGATATTAACAAAAACTATACAAGTATATACATGAATAACAATGTGTAGATTCGATATGCAGCTAATTTTTCTACTTTGTGGCTAGTTATTTCACTATCATTAAAATAGTTTTAATTCATATTTTAAATTAGATTTTATTTGTATATTTTCTGTTTTCACTTTAATTTTATAGTAATTTTTATTGTTTTTTTTTTTGTCATTTTTTATATATTTAAAAAAAAATACTTTTTCATTTCTCATTTCTTTTTTATTTTTTATTACATTTTTGGTTATTTTAGTACATCAACTTAAATGAAATGAAAATGAGAAATAATGCCTTGGCAACTAGCTGTAATAAAATAAGTTTATGTTTTTTTATATTAGATTTTATTTCAGTTAATGTTTATTTTGTTTAAAATAAAAAAAACTATTCGTTTTTTTTTTTTTATAGTTAATGATAACAACCCTGCTTGTGATGCAAGGTGTGATGACAGGATTTCAGCTGATGACAGATTTACAGGTAATTTGGCTAAATGTAAATGTGACAATCAAAGCCAATCAGATCATATTTGATGTTTAATATGCAGTTATGTGAAGCGATTACTCATAACGTTGTACAGACAGAGTGATCCTATAATGTGTCATGCTTAGGAAAAATGAATGTTTTTTTTATGATTCAATACTGTACAATAGTTTTGTATTTTAAACATTTATTTGCGGTGCTACACTTTTGCCTGCTGCCAAAATTTCAAACATTTCTTTTTGTTTTTACACACTGATTATTTATTTATTTATTTGTTTATTTATTTAATATTTTATTTCAAGTAACAATTTTTATTTTATTTTTTTACTT
Source organism: Sinocyclocheilus anshuiensis (assembly GCF_001515605.1). Classification (NCBI taxonomy): domain Eukaryota; kingdom Metazoa; phylum Chordata; class Actinopteri; order Cypriniformes; family Cyprinidae; genus Sinocyclocheilus; species Sinocyclocheilus anshuiensis. Next base: position 1,869,825 of record NW_015557186.1, on the reverse strand, counting down.
TTTTTTACTAGTTTTAGTTAACTATAATGATCCTGATCAAAAATCTGTGAAATAATATTTTTGGTTGGGTTTATAATAATAATAATAATAATAATTATTATTATTATTATTATTATTATTATTATTATTATTGTTGTTGTTGTACCTTAATTACTAGTCTGTTGCAGCACTGAAAATAAATTACACCCATTTTACCCTCACAATTTTGAGAAAAATACTTTTTTTTTTTATATTTATAGTCGATTTTTGGTAAACTGCATGAAAATCAATGTGGGTCAGTTTGATTCCCAGATTTAGCCCAGCAGGCGCAGGACTCTTAAACCCACTGTACAATAGAGAAACTGCAGATGTGTTTGTGTTTCAGCAGGATCCTGTACGGAAGACTGAACTTAACAAGCTCGAGCAGACCTGCAGCAATGAAGATTAATCCAATATTTGCGTTTCTCACAGCGATACACGAATGAATATCAGGAACACCGGAGGAGAATAAACAGCCTCAGACTGATCAAAGACACACAGAAGTCGCTTTTAGCTTCTCCGTGAGATGCTTCAGTTCAAATGACCTGATTCACTTCAGTCAGTCTGTAGGCCTAATGCTGAACGGTTTTTACTTCGTCACTGTACTTTAGTGCTCTGTTGAACGATCCTCCCAGCGTCCCACAGTTCACTCACTGACCGCCTGATGAACTATAAACAACTTGATTTAATAACAGATCGACTGCAGCGCAGATTCTGAATCAGTTCTCTGGGAAAGAAAATCATCATTAACCCTGCAAAGACTGACATATGAAGTAAAAGTCAGATTTATTTTTTTTTTTTTTTTAATGGAACACAAATATACACATACCCTAATTAAATAATACTCCAGTAAAATAATAGTTTTCAATTTTACTTGAGTAAAGGTACAGAAGTACTTGATTTTTTTTTTTATGTACTTAAGTATTAAAAGTAAAATGTACTGATGAATCATGTTTATTATTTCATTTATCGAATACTTGACAATAAGATTAGTGCAGATATTCAGTGTTGTAAATCAGGGTTATTATAGCTAACTAAAACAAAAAACATCTTAGTTACTTGAAATCAAATAAACAATTATTGAAATAAAATAAAACACATAAAAAATTTAACTTATTTAATTTCAGCTAGTTGCCAATGCAACATTTCTAATTTTCATTTAGTTAACTTCATGTACTAAAATAACTACAACTAAACTAAAAATGAATGGAAAAAAAAAATAAAATATATATATAGTAGTCAACATTTGAAGTGGATCAAAACCTTTCATAACTAAAATTAAAATGAAAAAAAAAAAGTAAAATATATTTAAAATTAATAAAAATATTATTAAAAACTAAAATAGTATCTCAAAAAGTCTAAAATATATTTGTTTTAATTACACTTTAAATACATTTTTAATTACACTTTAAATAAACCTAAACAAACTGCAATTTGATGCAGATGCTGATATTTATATAGACAAAAAGATGCAATTCTGTTGCTTGTAATGTAAATCAATGAGATCTTTATAACAGTAGAGCAGATGCTGACATAAAATGATCTAAATATCAGTCGTCACTCTATATCTCCAATAATATGTCTCAGTAAGATGAGATTGAAATGATCCAAACATATAATGCAGTGATTGAGAGCTGAAGAAATAACCGTGAGATGTTCTGGAGGCTTGTGAAGATCATTCCTCCGCTGAGGAACAGTGAAAGTAAAGCTTCTGGAAACAAACGCTCCTCAAAAGATCCTGAGGATCAGATTTGAGACTCTAAAACATGATTGATGGAGAATCAAGTAAAGCTGAGCTGCTTCAGTCCAGTAAGTGTTCATCTGGAGATATTACTGCAGTTATTCTGACCTTTACTTGATCAAAATCAGTCAAGATTTGACACGAGAAGCTCCAGCTGAAGCTGGACATTTGTGCAATTACACTAAAAGAACTTTTACTGGATAAAAAGTCTAAACTATCAATCAGACGACAGAAGACATGGAGGAGATTGTGTGCCTCAACAAGGCTTTATAGGGTTAAAAAGTAGTGGGTTGATTTTATGAACACTTGTGAAAAAGGAGTCAGAGTTTTGTTTGTTGTGGTTGAGCTGTATATTCTGGATCAGAATCAGACCGCTTCTTTCTTCAGTCTGTGTGGGTGTGTTTGGTCAGAGCGTGGACCGAGCGCAGCTCTTCTCTTTATCATCATCGAGTGTTGCTTTGTTGCGATGAGTCAGCGGTGATCATGATGCTCCTCTCACAGAAATTGTTTAGGAGCGTGTGGGAACCTGAGGGCGGATTCACTGCAGAAAACAGCCCTGAATATCCATACGCAGAGCTCTGCATGCATTGATCTTCTGAGCTGCAGATACTGGAGAATTCATTTAGAGTTTCTTTACCCTTTTTTAAATTCATGTTCCTGGTCTTGATGTGAATGATTCATCTGTGCATGTTAAACAAATCAAAATGTAACTCGCTCAACTTCTGAAACTACTTTTGTTTTTGGGAAAGTCATCAATTGCATCGCTCACTTTTCACCGTCTAATAAAAAAAATCAATAAAAACTTCAACTTATTTTATTTCAGCTCGTTGCCAAGGCAAACTTTCTCATTTTTGTTCAGTTGAACTAAAACTAATAAATTAAAATTAATAAAAACATATATAGACAAAATAACTACAACTAATAAAAATGACAAAAACACAAGAAAATCTAAATATCTAAAATTTGAAATAAAAACATAACTATAAAATTAAAGTGAAAACAAAATATATATTATAAAGTCCAATACAAAATATTAACAAAACTATAAAAGTATATAATAGGTGTTGCTACTGTATATATTTGATGTTTAATATGCAGTTATGTGATTTAGGTTATGTAATTAATAAAAACTAGACATATAAAAAAAATAAAAGGACAATAACTTTAACTAAAATTAATCAAAACAGAAATATAAAAATAAAAGTCAAAATATTAAGAAAAACTATAATAGTATATCAATGATACTAAAATAACAATGTATATACTTGATTTTTATATGCAGTTATGTGACTATTAATCTAGAAATATTATAAGCAATAGAGCTAATAATAAAAAAAAAAACTACAACTAAACTATATTGAGTAAAAATGTGAAATTAATAAAAATGTCAAAAGCACACAACAATTGAACACAATCTAAAATTAGAAATAAAAAACAATAACTCAAAGTGAAAAAATCAACTTCAAAAAATTTAAAATGAACAATACTACTTTATATATTTGATGTCTAATATGCAATTGTGCGAAGTGGCTACTTTATATATACAGTATATATTTACATTACCAAGTTCACATATAGTTACATCACATTGCCAAAAAGTACAGTAAAAAGGTTTACTTAAAAAAAAATAAACAAATAAATAAAATCAAAATGTAACTTTTATTTAACTTCTGAAACAACTTTCCTTTTTGGGAAAGCCATTAATTTCACCCATCACCGTTCACCATCCAAATAATGAAATTGATCATTTTTTAATTATTATTTTAAATTGAATATCCTGTTTTTTGTTGTTTTTATCACTTTTTTTTCTTGGAAGCATGTCAGAATGTGTGTATTTGTGTCAGAACGCAGTTCATAATGCAACACAATGGTGTGAAATGGTGCTTGTGAAGCATTTGCATTTATGTTTGAAGCTTAAATGAACTGGACTCCATAAGCTAACTGATAAATACACTGACGTTTTACTGCTCAGATCAGGCAGAAAGATCCTTGAAGTAACTGCACATGTCATTTTTATAGTATATCACAAATGCATTTTCTAAAGGCAAACGCTGTGCTGTTTTTACAGTGAATCAGTGCAGATCTGCTGTAATGAAGAGTGTGGAAACGCTGAGACTGCCGTAAGAGCCTCGCGCTACAAACGCTGCTTTGAATTAGCCTGAACAGGAGAGAGACGTCAGCACATCAGAAATCGCCTAAAAGCCTCCGTTTAATTTCATTCCAGCCGTCTCGTTTTCCAGAACTGATTGCTTTTGTATTCCATTATCTAAAAGAAAACCGGGACGAGATATGGCTGAATGCAAATGCGACGCCTATTTGTGTCAGCCTGTCCTCGTCAAAGAGTTTAATTTCAGGTTTAAAATGCAAATGTGGCCTCCATCTGTTTGAATAGAGTTGTGTTCATTTATTAGCACGGGAGGGTCACTGGAATAAACGCCTTTGCTTTGAGTTTGAATGATTTAGTTTAGTGTGATGTTCTAAAATAACTAAAACTAAAACTGAAATAAAAATGTATAAAAACTATATATAAAATAAATACTAAATATTGAAAAAAACATTACTAAAACGCTATAATTAAAATGAAAACATAAATTATAAAAAGAAAAACAGATTCAAAATATTAAAACTTTACAATTTTAACACTGTTACAAGCAAAAAATGGTTTTATTTTTAATTACCTATAATAACCCTGGTACATATGGGACATGAAATGAGTATATAATGCAATAAGTATATAATGAGTTTAAATAAATATACATGAACTACATGTACTGTCAAAGTAATCAGGAGAATTAAAACCAAAACTGGTAAATGGACATTTATTGCATTTATATTTCAGTTTTTACAAGCAGATATGACAGTGAACTAGCATTACTCAACATACAGTGATTTAATACACTTCTATCAGTAAATGCATTTTACATGAAGCCACAAGCAGCACAACTGCTCTTTGCTTCAGCATTGAGCGCATATTCATAACTAGTTGCTTTCAGATGGTACAGTACACTGATAATTGCTTCTGTGCAGTTAGAGAATGAGGCAGGTCTGAGTAAAGAATATTAATCCATCACTAATTAGGGCCTGCAGTACTGTATTATATTTGGCATAATGGGCCGGTCATGATTCATCAGACCTGTGCGGCGTCCTGTTGTTCCTCTACATTGTTCAGCAGCTCTTTATTCTCTAACGGCGCGTCATTGTGTGCTAAAACACCGTCAGAGTCTCACGTCTGCAGAGAAAAAAAGTCAATTCATTACTGAACTGACATATGAAATAATAGTCAGAATTTTTTTACCCATTTTTTAAATGGAACAGTTGATTGAAAAAAAAAACTTTTTGCATACTTGACCTTGAAAATCTTGAAAATCATATAGTCATTTGCATGATTCATGTACCAGTAATTGAATGTTACGAATGTGTTTTCCGTTGTGCGTTTTCCATATTAGGCATATGGGGGGAAAAAAAAGTACATAAGTATCTTATGCTCTGCTTAAGGCTGCATTTATTTCATCAAAAACAGCAGTAAAAAGATCAATACTGTGAAATATTATAATTTAAAGAACTGTTCTTTGTTTTAATATATGTTAAATGTAATTTATTCCTGTGATGCAAAGTTGAATTTATTTCTTACAATTCTGCATTTACATTTACATTTATATTTCGCAATTCTATTGATATCTTGTAATTCTGTTTATATATCGCATTTCATATTTTTTCTTGCAATTCTGAATTTATATCTTGCCATTCTGTTTTTTTAGTTTCCACCATGAAATAGGTAAATAAATAAGGTAAATGTTGCAGTCGTGGCCTAATGGTTTGAGTCTCGGTTCCACCCTCAATACCATGACTGAGGTGAGACCCTTGAGCACCAAACCCACAACTGCTCCCCGGGAACCACAGCAAAAAAAAAAAAAAAAAGGCTGCCAACCCTCTACATTGCGAGTAAATCACTCCCATGTGTGACTAAATCTTCACTCCGGGCGACGAAATAATGTCTAACATTAGCCATTGGCTAATAAATTCTTCAATTTTACTCACCAGTGTGTGTGTGAGAGAGGCTAATTACAAGTTTCACAGATATATTTTCACTCGCTGAACACTGAGCGCTTGAGAGTTTCGCTCTCCGTCAACCGATCTGTACCATTTCAGTTCAGCTCAATGGATGGGCAGTGCACCTGTATCGCAATTCTGCATTTATATCTCATAATTCTGCATTTATATATCTCGCAATTCTGCATTTATATCTCATAATTCTGCATTTATATATCTCGCAATTCTGCATTTATATCTCGTAATTCTGCATTTATATCTCGTAATTCTGCATTTATATATCTCGTAATTCTGCATTTATATCTCGCAATTCTGCATTTATATCTTGCAATTCTGTTCTTATCTTACAATTCTGCATTTACATCTCACAATTCTGTTTATATATCTCGCAATTCTGCCTTTGTTTCTTGAAATTCTGTTGATATCTTGCAATTCTGAGTTTATGTTGTGCAATTCTGCATTTATGTTGTGCAATTCTGCGTTTATATACCTCTCAATTCTGTGTTTATATATCTTGCAATTCTGTGTTTATATATCTCTCAATTCTACATTTATATCTTGCAATTCTGAGTTTATGTTGTGCAACTGTGCGTTTATATATCTCGCAATTCTGCGTTTCTTTTCTCGGAAATGCAAGAAAAAAGTCTGAATTGTGAGATAAATAGTCGCAATTATCTTTTTAAATCTTTTATATAATTCCTTTAAATAAAAAGACCATTACAACTGGGGCCTTTTAAATAAAAATTAAATAACTGGTCCTCCCCAGTGTTCAAGACGTGGTTAAGGCCATCTCTGGTGTTGTATTAAAGTAACCCATCCCATGGAGAACATCAGCCTGATCCTGTTGGTGAAAGGCATTGCTGTTGTTGTTGTTATGATGTGGGACTCGTGTGCCATCGATGCCCTGAGGACCGTTTACACACTCGATCTCCTCCAGAAGACATTATCTGAGCTGACAGCAGTCGATTTCAGAGGCAGCTCCAGCTTCAGGATTGAATAAACACCATAGATGGCTTGGGAAGGGGTCGGGACCCGTGATGTCAGGAGTCCAATCTAATGCAAACCCGCTTTCTATATCTGGCACGATGTGGAAACTCACTCGCTGCGGGAGCTTCTCTCGGACTCGCGCTCGCACCGTGGGATTCGTCTAATATTCATTAGAAAGATTAATTTCCCTGCACGTAACAGGTGCGACTGCTAACATTAATTGTTTTGGCAGCGTCGCAGCCTCATAATGGATCAATATCTGTCAGTGGGCTGCATTCCAGCGCTGAGATTACAAACGTCGGCGCTGGGAGAATTACAGGCTCCGAGGAGCCACCAACACATTGAAAATGATTGTTAATACGCTGCACGAGCGGCTGCCATCCAACAGCCTGTGGCCCAGTGATGTCTGTGTGAACAAACCCGAATTACTGAACGGGAACAAACATCCGCCGCAGTGCTGACGGTCACCAGAGCCGTTACTGAGGTTTATAGGTGGTTTCTTACTGTCTGAAGGTAAAAGAGTCCTGGTCTCTAGATGTGACTTGGTTTTTATGTACAGTATCTCACAGAAGTGAGTACACAATGGTGGCCACACAAAATATTGACACTTTGGGCCCAATTTGGACATTTTCACTTAGGGGTGTACTCACTTTTGTGGCCAGCGGTTTAGACATTAATGGCTGTGTGTTGAGTTATTTTGAGGGGACAGCAAATTTACACTGTTATACAAGCTGTACACTCACTACTTTACATTGTAGCAAAGTGTCATTTCTTCAGTGTTGTCACATGAAAAGATATAATAAAATATTTACAAAAATGTGAGGGGTGTACTCACTTCTGTGAGATACTGTATATATCAGCATTATATCTGCCACTAGCCCTTTAGATATCTAGATATATGTAAGAATACGGTTATTGGATCTACATTATCTTTCAAAAGTTTGGGGTCTGTAAGATTTTTCACATTTTTTCTAAAGAAGTCACTTCTGCCCACCAAGGCTGCATTTATTTGATCGAAAATGCAGTAAAAATAGAAAAACTGTGAAATATTATTAAAATAAAATTAAAAAAGCTATTTTCTATGTGAATATATGTTAAAATGTAATTTATTCCCGTGATCAAAGCTGAATTTTCAGCATCATTACTCCAGTCTTCAGTGTCACATGATCTTCAGAAATCATTCTAATATGCTGATTTGCAGCTCAAGAAACATTTCTGATTATTATTATATGTCGAAAACAGTTGTACTGCTGAATCTTTTTTTTTTCCAGGATTTTTTGATGAATAGAAAGTCTAAAAGAACAGTATTCATTTGAAATATAATTTTTTTTGTAACATTATAAATGTCTTTACTGTCACTTTTGATCAATTTAATCTGTCCTTGCTGAATAAAAGTATTACTTTATTGTAAAATAAATAAATAAATCACTCACCCCAAACTTTTTAACATTTGTGTATTTTAATTAAAATACAATCCATTATTACAACATGACACATAACCAAATCCAAATGTTAACATTTCCCACACAGCAAATATATATTTAGTTCATAAAAATATTTTAAATATATGTTAAACAATGAAGGTCAGTGAAATATCCATTTGAAATAGAAAATATATTTAGTTTCAACTTTCATATACCAATATATATATATATATATATATATATATATATATAAACAATTATTTCAGGAAAATGAGTTGCCTATAGAGAGGCTAAATGCAAATGAGTGAATTAGCATACTAGAGATCAAACAAACATTATCAAATAATTTTTTCATATATTGTAATCTTGTAATTTTGGGAACATTGTAAAGTACTTTCCTTGCTGATTTTTATTCAGATGTGTTATATGTTCACATGTGTTACAGACCACAAATAAAGTTCTTCAAATTGATGTATTTTCTTGGATTGAAATATATGGATGGCAAAATATATTTTAAATGCTTATATATTTTTTTTAATTTTGTCAAATATACATGAAAGTTTTTTTTTTTTTTTTTGCTGTATGGGTTAGCAAAAATAACAGATTTCTCATTAAGATTCAAACAGTGATATGTGTGTTTGAGAAGTTTGGATGACGCAAACACTATAACCATAGAACCATCAGTTTGCCACACTGGGTTTAAAACCACTTCTCCACGTCTCACCTGGGACCGAATGAGGTTTGAGCACTGCAGTTTAAACACAAGCCACTTTACTCATTCACTTACTGCGTGAATTTGCATGTGTTTTTTCCTCATAGAGACTCTTTGCTATTCATGAATCTCCACAGCAGAGTTTAGCTGCATTTAGACGGCAAACACACATGCTTTACATGCTTTGCTTCATTTAAAAATGCAAAACTATTTCTAATTGCTAGATCATTATTATGCATGCCGTGTTTATGAGTTAAAATTAACCGAGAGGCTACATCAAATATTTGTAGTTTTAAAAATTCATGTCACACCTCAGGACTATTTAAAGCGAACTTGTGAAGGAAAAGAAAGTTAATTAAATTATTAAATTTAACAAGTTACATGATCTAAAATATAAATTTTTATTTGCACATGCAGTACTGTTCAAGTTTGGGGTCGGGAAGAGATTTCCTTTTAGGAAATGAATACTTTTATTCAATAAGGATGCATTAAATTGATCAAAAGTGACAGCAAAGACATTTATAATGTTACAAAAGATTTCTATTTCAAATAAATGCTGTTCTTTTGAACGTTCGATTCATCAAAGAATCCTGAATAATAAAATTTCCACAAAAATATTGAGCAGCAAATCATCATATTAGAATGATTTCTGAAGATCATGTGACACTGAAGACTGGCGTAATGATGCTGAAAATACAGCTTTGATAACAGAAATAAATTACATTTTTACATATATTCTAAAATAAAAGTTATTTTAAATTGTAATAATATTTCACAATTTTTACTGTATTTTTGATTAAATAAATGCAGTCATGGAGAGCAGAAGAGACTTCTTAACAAAAAAGCCATCCCTAATACACAAGCATCATGTCATATATGTACCGTCATCAGTTCGTTCCCTCCACGCCTCCAGGTCCATTGATGGGACGTTCCCGCAGAACACAAAGTCCTCTGGGTAAGATCCCAGTCTGAACGGATCGAGGGGAACCTCCGTCACGCCGCTGTTGTCACAGATGACACGAGACAGAGAGTGGGTTTGGAGTTCCTGTCTTTGCTTTGGGGAAAACACACCAGGATGTTCCCACCAGAATCTGAAACACACAACAGAAATATCAACAGTTTGACTGATGCGATGTCTTATTCTTGACATTTTGACGAACTCAGACTAAGTTAATCATTTCACACACACACACAAAAAAAAACAGACGCAAAATAAAACTGCGCTGCAAAAATGATTTCCTTATTCAGTATTTTGTCTTGTTTTCCAGTGTAAATATCTAAACACTGAAAGCAAAATTATTAAATATTAAGTCTTGTTCTCTGAAAAATTAAGTTAAGTTTGAAATTGATTCATGAGTCTTTTTGACCGATTCACTCAGAAGAATCAGTTCATGAGAGTCGCACTATTTGAACTACAACTGCAACTCTTAAGAAATGGTTCTTTTGATGAAATCAGTTAAAAAAGACTCTAATTTTAATTTTAATTCAACCTAATGTTTAATATTTTTTACTTAAAGAACCATTTATGATAACAAAACTCTGATCTGAATGAGATCAAACCATTCAGCAAACCAATAACTCATTAGTTTGAAATTGATTCATGAGTCTTTTTGACCGATTCACAAAAAAGAATCAGTTCATGAAAGTTGCTCTAATCAAAAGTAATTTTAAGAAAGTAATTTTACAAAACTAAAACACTTTTTTACTTATCTTAATGCTTAATTTTTTCATTAAAGAACCATTTTTGATAACAAAACTGATCTGAATGAGCCCTAAGCAAACCAATAACTCATTAGTTTGAAATTGATTCATGAGTCTTTTTGACCGATTCACAACAAAGAATCAGTTCATGAGAGTCACACTAATTGGACCACAACTACAACTCTTATGAACTGCTTCTTTTGAGGCAATCAGTCAAAAAGTGGGAAATAATTATCGTAATTTTTAAAACTCTGGCCCGAATGAGCCCTAAGCAAAGCAATAACTCATTAGTTTGATTTTGACTTGTGAGTCTTTTTGACTGATTCCCTCAAAAGATCCAATTCACGAGAGTCGCACAAACAAGACTTAATATCTTATGTCATTCTGCATCTCAAGGAAATGTATATTGATTTAAGGATCTTTAGACATTTGACTGTATTTTGACTGTATCTGAGCAGTTTCTGCTGTCACTGCAGACGTGATTCAGACCGTGTTTAACGCAGCATCAGCGAGCGCACCTGTCACCTTCCCTTAGAGTCTTCATCTGTTTCCCGATCAAGCATGCGAACAGCGGACCGGTCCTGGCGCCGGACACCGGACGCTCCAGCAGACCTCCCAGCCACACGTCTATGTTGTTCGGATGGCCGTACACATCCATTATTTTCTCCACCAGAACACCACTGCCGACCAGCTCAGCGAGATCTGATCTGGTTTCAACTCTGTCAAATCCACAGAAAGCCCTCCAGTCATTGTAACCTGTAATAGATCAACCAAGCAGATTCAGGTTTTCAGATCACATGCTTATTAAATACCAAATAATAGTAACGACGAAGAATTATACTCTTTAAGTTCTGTAGAAATTGCATACAAAATTATTCCAGTTCAAAAGAGCTGCAGTCGTAGTTCAATTAATGCGACTCTCATGAACTGATTCTTTAGAGTGAATCAGTCAAAGCGACTCACGAATCAATTTCAAACTAATGAGTTATTAGTTTGCTTAAGGCTCATTGTGATCAGAGTTTTGTTATCATAAACATTTCTCTAATGAAAAATATTAAACATTAAGTTACACATTTTTTTGAAAGTAAAATTAATATACTTTTAACTGATTTCCTCAAAAGTCTCAGGTCTATTGATTAATATTAACAGATGCAAAATTTGCCTTTAATAATGTAAATGAACACTAACATGAATAAATGTAGAAATATTTTTAATTGTTAGTTTGTTAACTAATGTAGTTAACTATTGTTAACGAGTAGAACCTCATTGTAAAGTGTTACCCATTAATCTATAATAATTATATTAAACAAAAATAATACTTATAATTACTCATAATTAGTATTTTTTATTAAAGAACCAATAATGATTACAAAACACTGATCCGAATGAACCATAAGCAAACCAATAACTCAGTTTGAATTTGATTTGTGAGTCTTTTTGACTAATTTGCTCAAAATAATCAGTCACTTAAACGAATCAGTCGCTCTAACTGGACTTCAAATGCAACTGAAAAATATTAAAAAAGACTTAATTATAGTAATTGTACTAAACAATAATAATACTTTTGTTCTTTTGAGGAAATCAGTGCAGGGTTACTGATTAAGTATCTTAATTTTTATTTATTGTTTTTCAGTTGTAGTAATTTTATTACATTAAGTAATTTTGAGGAAATCAGACCTGTGCTATTTTAGTATCATCGAGATATTATTATAGTTTTTATAAATATCTTGAATCAGTTTTTATTTAGGTTAGGTTTTCATTTTAATTCATACATTTTTTTTAAAGTCTTAGTATTTTTTTGCAGTTTCGTGTTTTTGTCAATTTTATTATTTTTTTTTTAAATATATATAGTTTTTATTAATTTTTATTTCAGTTTTAGTTATTTTAATACATTAAGTTAAACTTCATGAAAATGAGAAATGTTGCATTGGAAAGTAGCTGAAATGAATTAAAAATTTGTTTTATTTTTTTTAGTTAAGGTGTATTTTATTTAAAGTATGTCAGTAAACAGCAGTGTGCATTATTACATAAGTGAAACATTTTGAGGAAATCAGACCTGTGTTATTTTAGTAGCACTGTTTTGAATCAGTTTTAAATTTTATATTTTATGTTTAATTTTATTTAAAGTTTTAGTAATTTTGTTTTAATTTATTAGAGAGCAAGAGAGAGTGAGAGAGAGAGCGTGAGAGAGAGAGCGTGAGAGAGAGAGAGCGCGCGCGAGAGAGAGAGAGCGTGCGCGAGAGAGAGAGAGCGAGAGAGAGCGCACGAGAGAGAGAGAGAGCGCGAGAGACCGAGAGAGAGAGAGTGCGAGAGAGAGAGAGAGAGCGAGAGAGAGAGAGAGAGAAGGCAAGAAGGGCCTTTTATGCCATCAAAAAATCTATCCAAATTGAAATACCAATTAGAATCTGGCTCAAAATATTCCAATCAGTCATAGAATCTATTGCATTATATGGCAGTGAAGTGTGGGGGCCTCTCCTAAATCACCAATTCGACAAATGGGACAAAAATCCGATTGAAGCCCTGCATGCTGAGTTCTGTAAGAGTCTCCTCAGAGTACAGAGGAACACACCGAACAACGCATGCAGTTGAACATTAAAGCATGTCAACATATTCTGTTACACCAAATACACAAAATAATGATCTTTAAAACAGCATCATATGACCCCTTTAAATAAATTGTTATTTTATTTATTTTTTACATCCAGTTATTAAATGAAAATGTTGCCTTGGAATCTATAGCTGAAAAAAAAAAAGTTATTTTTATATATGTATTTTATTGTATTCTGTTTTATTTCAGTTAAAGTTTATATATATATATATATATATATATATATATATATATCTCTATGGCTTAGTTTAACAGTAATAACCCTGATGTAATGACCTGGTAAGCCGTGGTCTCGTCCGCGCTGCAGGTTCAGAGCAGCCAGATCCAGAGTCTCTGGGATGTTGAGAACCAGCAGTCTTTCCTTCAGCTCTTCTGTCATGAGATGCTCCTGGTTCTGCAGAGCAGCCGGTCGACCGAGAAGCCCCCGCAGGACCGGATCCAGCCCACCTGTAGAGCGCAGAACATGCTATCAAACACCAGCCATCCCACAAACAGAGTCTGACTAAAAGCTCCTTACCTCATTTCCCCTGGTAAACAGAAACAACAATGTTTTCAGTAAAATGACCTCTAGATGTGCAACTGATCTGAACTTCAAACTATAAATCATTCAGTTACCAACCAAATGAGAGAATTATTCAGTGCTTCATTAATGACTCAGTCAGTAGCAGCAGTAATTATTTACTATTGACATATTCAATATTTCTGTCCCTTGCCTGGACATGTCTGCATCAATCAGCTCTATAATGTAACTCTCTCTCTCTCTCTCTCTCTCTCTATATATATATATATATATACAGAATATACATTTTTGTTACTTGAAATAATAAATGTGAAAACATACTTTTTTATTTTTCCATTTACATTTTTATTTCAGTTTTAGTAAATTTAGTATTTTTTTGAGTATTTATATTTAGCTATCATTTATTTTTTATTTCAGTTTTATTTTTAGTACTTAAACTTATTTCAGTTAGTTACCAAGGCAAGTTTTTTTTAGGTTTGTTTTATTTATTTATTTATTTAATTGCATCATAACATAACATGACATATACAATTATATTTACACAGGTTAAGGAAAGAAAGAATATATATATTTTTTTTTCTTATGCAATTGAAATTTCTTTTTGTTTCAGTTTTAGTAATTGTAGTACTTCAACATTTCAGTGTTTTAATTTTTTTAAGGTTTTCATAAACAATTTAGAATATAGTTTTTTTAATTAATTTTTAGTTTTAGTTATTTTAGTACATCTTTAGTTAAACTAAATGAAAATGTGAAATGTTGCCTCTAAATAAAATAAGTTAAATTATATTGTATTTTATTTCACGATTTATTTTATTTCAAGTAACAAAAAAATTATATACTATATAGTAAATCTCAACTGCCTGTTTTTTAAATTAAATTTATTTATTATAATGTATATATATATATATATATTTATAGACCGCTACTTTGAGCATTTATCACTGAGAACTGGTTACTGAATTTGGCTTGCAAACTCTACACTGCAAACACATAGTTTTTAATACGTTTCTACATAGTCTTTTTGCCTTGTTTTCCAGTTAAAATATCTAAAAATTCTTTAAACAACCACTGCAGATTTCATATTTTTATACTGTAAGTGTAAAAGTTAAAAACAAGTTACCAAATCTGCTAGTGCATTAAGACAAAATACACTCATAATAACTACTTTATATTAGATACAAACTATGATTTTTAGATATATTTTAAATATTTAATAATATATTTAATACATATTTATATATAATATTTGTATATTTTAAAAGCAAGACAAAATAAATTAAGAGTGTGATCTCAAAATGGATCAGATTAACCCGCAATAAGTCTGGCTAAACTAGATTGTCATTAGTCTCTGATAGTGTTTGGTTTGATTTGAAGCCCGAGCGCACCTTCTCTAACGAGTCTCCAGGGGCTGAAGAAGGTCTGATGGAGGCTCAGAGAGGAGAAGCGCTGGTGTTCCTGGAAGCTCTCGTTGAGTCTCCTGAGCCGCGGTGAGATGGTCACGTGACCGAAGCGAAACGCAGCCGTGGCGAACACGTTTGACACCGACGGGTTCACAGAGTCGTTATAGCCCGCGTACGGCCCGAGATACTCATCAAACGCTTCCCGACCCATGATCTTGGGAACGTAGTCTCTCATGGTTATGATCTGCAGGAACAACAATATCAAGAGTCAATCAGTATCTCCTTTACAAAACCTAGTGAGCTGCCTTGTTGTCACTGAAATTGCTAGTAAATTTCACAAGTAATTACAAAGAAATGGCCAGTAATGCATTGAATTAAACATGACATTTTGAAGTAGAAAGACTGAAAAAAAATTTTTTTCTTGTAAAACATACTCGAATAATGCTTCATAAAGACTCACCATGAAGTCCAACAGAGTTAATATGCTGCCAAACTAATGACACAATACGCTAAAAAATATAATGCATACACAGTGCACACAAATATTGGCTAAAAAATACAATTTTAATCAGACTAAACTATTTTTATTGATATTTTCAGTACTAAATAACATAAAGAGTATTTATGATCATTTCTCTTGCTTTATCTGCCATTTTGGCAGTGCTATTGAATTATTATTTATATACAGCATTATTTAATATTTTAAGTATTAGTATTTATTTTTATATTTCCAGTTTTCATTTTAGTTTTAGCAATTTAGTCATTTTTATTAGTTTTTTTTTCTTCTAGTAATTCTATTTAGCTATCATTTATTTTTTATTTCAGTTTTGGTTTTAGTAATTTAATTTTAATATAAATATATATATATATATATATATATATAAAATTGTAGTAACTTCAACTTCAACTTATTTCAGTTTTTAATTTAATATTTATATTATATTTTATGTCATCTTTATTTAATTTAAATTAACAAAAACAATTTGTTTATTTATTTTATTGCATCCTAATAATCATAACATTACTTATGACCTTTAGTAATTAATTTTATACAGGTTAAGGAAAACAAACAAACAAAACAGTTTTAGTTTTAGTAATTTTAGTACTTCAACTTTAAACATTTCAGTTTTCCTTTTAATATTAATATTGAATTTAATGTAATTTAATTTAAATTAAATTAATGTTATTATTTTATTTTATTTCAATTATTCAATTGCATCATAACAATCATAACATGTCTTATATATGACCTTATTTAGTGATTAATTTTATGCAGGTTAAGGAAAGAATAGAAAAAAAAGTTTTAATTTTAGTAGTTGCTAAGCCATTTAATATTTAGTTAATATTTATATTTTATGTCAGCTTTATTTTAATTAACAAATACACATTTTATACCGTTTCATTTTATTTATTGTATTGCTTCACAACATAATATGAATGAAATACGTCATTATTTTGTGATGAGTTTTACACAGACCAAGGAAAGAAAGAATAAAACAACAACAAAAAAAGGTTTAATAAATTTTTTATTTCAGTTTTAGTTTTAATAATTTGAGTACTTTAATACTTATTTCAGTTAGTTGCCAAGCCAACATTTAGATCTTTTATTTAATTTTTATTTTTTAAGTTTCAGCTTTATTGCAATTAATAAATATTAGTGCTGTCAAACGATTAATCACGATTAATCGCATCCAAAATAAAAGTTTTTGTTTACATAACATATATGTGTGTACTTTGTATATTTATTATGTGTATATAAATACACACCCATACAGTATATATTTTGAAAATATGTACATGTATTTACATGTATATATTTATATTCATATAATTTATATTATATACAAACAGATTTAATATATAAACATAACATATTTTTCCAAAATATATACATGCATGTGTGTGTATTTATATATACATAATAAATATACACAGTACACACACCTATATTATGTGCACAAAAACTTTTATTTTGGATGTGATTAATCGCGATTAATCGTTTGACAGCACTAATAAATATGCTTTTTTTTTTTTTTTTTTAAATTGCAGCATCTCTCACAAAACTGCAGATTTTGTGTGAGATGCTGATTCGGGACGTCCTGTGCCTGGAGATAAGATGAGATCGTGTGGCTCATTCTCTCTGTGATGCGCCTCTAAAATTTATTCCATCTTATCGCTGTTTATGAAAATAGTCCAGCATTTCACCTCGAGAAGCGCGACGTCCTCCACACAGAGATGTTTCACAAGCGTGTCTGACTGACGGCAGGCCCTCCACAGAGGGACGTTTAAATTAAACCCGCTGTCCGTAAAAGTGCAGCACTGGAACCTGTTTTTACTGCTTGTGTGAAGTCGGCCCCTGCGGGACGTTGTTAAAACACTGCGCTCCGTTTGATGTGTGCCATTTCCATGGCTTCTGTACTGCTTTAGAGTCACTTTAATTCAGGGAGCCGGTGCTTGTGCGAGCCATCAAATGTGTCTTCGATTCGGCGAGGGCCGCTCGGAAAGGACCAGGGCTTTACTTCCACACCTCGAGGCCTTTAATCCCTGAATCTCTTCTCTGCCCAGTGCGGCGAATCTGCTTTTCTGTCTGTCTGACACAGAATGGATCTGATTCTGCTGGTCGAAATGAAGTGATGCCGCCACATTCATCAGGTTAATGGTTTAAGTGCATTCAAAAACTCATTTATAAACCATGCTGCATCATATTTGCTGAATGAAATCCAAGTTTCTTAATAATTTTTGGGTGCTGATGTCAAAACTTGTGGCTGTTTTACTCGAGCATGTCACACTTTCTTACAAAATATGTGCATTTGTAGCATTTTTGCTTTTAAAAACAATAAAAAAATAAATATAACTATATATCACTAAATAAAATATATAAATGAATAAATACATAATTTATTTTTATTTCAGTTTTAGCTTTAGTAATTTTAGTAGTTCAACTTTAACTAAAGTTATTTGCCAAGCCAACATCTCAATTTTTTAAGTTTTCAATTTAAAATGTATATTTTATGTTAGCTATATTTGCATTAAAAATACGCTTTTTTAAGTATGTTTTACTTATTTTATTGCATCACAACATAACATGAATTATATATAACCTTATTTGGTGATGAAATATACTCAGGTTAAGGAAAGAAATAATTAAAACATTAACTAATTAAAATAAAATAAAAAGCAATTTTAGTACTTTATAAAACATATATAAAACAAACTAACAAAAACAAAATATGAAAAATCTAGTTGACAAGGCAACATTTCTCATATTAATTTAGGTTACTTGATGTAGTAATATAATTAAAACTGAAATAAAATGTATAAAAACCTAAGAATAAAAATCTTCATTCTTATTTTGTGGGGAAAAAAAACTGTACATGATGACTGCAAAAGACAAATATATATAAAAATATAATATATATAAAAACTAGTTGCCAAGGCAATATTTCTTATTTCCTTTTAGTTTAAACTGATATATTAAAATAACTAAAGCTGAAATAAAAATTAATGACAAACTATATAAAAACCTAAGAATAAAAATCTTCATTCTTATTTTATGAAGAAAAAAAAACTGTATGTGATCAACATTTTTTAAATAAAATTTAACAAAAAAATATTTAAGGAAAATAGTTGCCAAGACAACATTTCTCATTTTTATTTTTATATATATAAAAATGTGAAAAGCTTGAAGTTTGAAGATTTTACTCAAAATCAATGAAATGTGGTTAACATGATTCAACACATTGCTAGCATGTATCTAGCATGATTTAACACATTGTTAACATGATTTAACACATTGCTAGCATGTTTCTAGCATGATTTAACACACTGTTAACATGATTTAACACATTGCTAGCATGTTTCTAGCATGATTTAACACACTGTTAACATGATTTAACACATTGCTAGCATGTATCTAGCATGATTTAACACATTGTTAACATGATTTAACACATTGCTAGCATGTATCTAGCATGATTTAACACATTGTTAACATGATTTAACAGATTGCTAGCATGTATCTAGCATGATTTAACACATTGCTAGCATGTATCTAGCATGATTTAACACATTGTTAACATGATTTAACACATTGCTAGCATGTTTCTAGCATGATTTAACACATTGTTAACATGATTTAACACATTGATAGCATGTATCTAGCATGATTTAACACACTGTTAACATTAACACATTACTAGCATGTTTCTAGCATGATTTAACACATTGCTAGCATGTTTATAGCATGATTTAACACATTGCTAGCATGTTTCTAGCATGATTTAACACATTGTTAACATGATTTAACACATTGTTAGCATGTTTCTAGCATGATTTAACACATTGTAAACATGATTTAGCATGTAGCATGTTTCTACCATTTTAACACTTTGATAGCATGATTTAGCACATTGTTAGCATTTTTAGATGTTGCTAGCATGATTTAGAACGTTGCTAACATGTTTTAACATATTCCTTACATCAGTGGTTCTCAACCTTTTTTTCCACCGGGCCGCACGCATATCATTTACATATTACGTCAGCATGTAAAACTAAAATGAATTGTAAAACTGAAAGTGTTTTTTTTTTAAATTGTGTTCAGCATGGTGGGCCGCATTTGAATTCGTGACGGGCCGCAGGTTGAGAACCACTGCCTTACATGATTACACATCGCTAGCATATTTTAACATGTTGTTAACATGTTTAATATGTTGCTAGCATGATTTAGCACATTGCTAGCATGTTTTACATGTTGCCAACATGATTTAGCACGTTGATATGTTTCAAGCATGATTTAACACATGGATAGCAAGATTTAGGGCGAATTCCAAACGGAAGTGAGCATCCCTATGCCCTACTCCCTTCGAAGGGAAGAGCCCTTGAAGTGTGTTCTTTGAAGGGTGTAAGGAATTACTGTATAAGCGTTTGGGGCTCCCTTGGCGAAGGGAATGACTGACCAAATATTACCTTGACAACGCTGCGTGTGTGTGCCGCATTCAGCACTCCATCAGTTGTTGCAAATATATATTTCTTCTCATTATTATTATTTTATTCAAATATTGTCTAATTGTGTCTTATTTACTATTAAGCTTTTTCAAACTAAACTTGCTTAAACTTGCTTACACTACCATCTTAAATAATATTTCTGATGAAAAATATTTTGTATTACATTAAAATAAAGATAAATAAATTTAAAATAAATTAAAATTTAATTAGCCTATCCTACTTACATTTGTGTCGAAATCAACCACATATTTGCTTTAAAATGTGTCGCAAGATCTCCTAACTGAAGATCACATGATCACAACCGGAAATCACTTCCGTGAAGTGACCATCGCTTGTTCCCTTCACTAACGGACTTCTGGAAGGGCCCTTCGTGAAGGGATTCAGTTGTTCACTTTCGTTTGGAATGTCCCTACAAATGGCGTCCCCTTCCCGAAGTGCCCTTCAAGGGCGCAAAAAAGCCATTTGGAATTCGCCATTAGCATGTTGATAGCATGTTTCTAGGATGATTTTGCACATTGATAACATGATTCTAGCACGCTTTAGCATGTTGTCCTATTATAGCCGTTAAGCTTTGCTAATGCTAGACAGCTTATACTCATGTTATTGTACAAAAGTTTTCACCGCCTCAATTAAAAGTCTATTATGGGACTTTTTGTCATTTTGATCGTCTGTTTAAAGGGGTCATATGATGCTTTTAAAAAGAACATTATTTTGTGTATTTGGTGTAATGAAATGTTTATGCAAATCTTCCCACATCGTGACGTAGACATGTGGGGGCGTGTTAGAACGAGCCGTTTTAGGTAGGCGTGGTTGACTCTTAACTTTTATAAAGAATATCTCTTTGGATTTGAGACTTTAGTCTTTGCAACTTTACAGATCTTCTTTATGCACCAACAGCTTGTAACACTTCAAAGAGAAAGGAAAAATTTTAATCGCATCATATGACCCCTTTAACGAAAAACGTAAGTCTGATTAAAAAAGGTACAGAAGAAGCAGCAGCAGCTGCTTAAACAGTATTTCAGTATGCTGGCTTTGTCAAGCAGACATAATTAGCTCTTCAGTGTTTAGCACAGGTGAAAACATGCGTCAGATTCAGATCTGACAGTACTGTGTGTAGCAGAACTGACGGTTTTATCTTCTGCTGATGTGTGATTTTTGGTCAGCCGAGACAATGAGATGTTCAGAATCAGTAATTGCCCATCAGAGGTCACGTTTGTCAGGCAGAAGTAATTTATGGAATATATTTTGCATACATATTCTTGTGAAGCCAAAGTTTCATTGCGCCAAAGAAACAATTTGTGTTAAAATACTGCTACGTTGCTACGTTTTATACGTTTTGATGATAGGATGTGAGGAAAACCTTTCCTGTGAATTTCAACCAAAAAGACAAACTATGATGTTTATCCATCCTAACCAAATAATTTGTATTTATTTTTTATACTAAAGTTTGGAGTCTGAAACATTTTTTATGTTTTTGAAAGAAGTCTCTTATGCTCATCAAGGCTACATTTATTTGATAAAAAATACAGTAAAAACAGTAATATTGTGAAATATTATTACAATTTAAAATAACTGATTTCTATGTGAATCTCTGTTAAACTGTAATTTATTTCTGTGATCAAAACTGTATTTTCAGCATCATTACTCCAGTCTTCAGTGTCACATGATCTTCAGAAATCATTCTAATATGCTGATTTGCTGCTCAATATATATATATATATTAACTATTACAGATTAAACGTGTTGCTAGATATATTAAATATTAAATATAAACGATACATTAATATAAATTGTATTTATTTTTTATTTATTGCTTTTTATTTATTCATTGCAAATGAATAAAAAGATTGTATTTTTTTGAGCTAGTTGTTAAACTAGTTTTTCTCGCTGTGTGGCGGTGTGTCTGTTACCTGATGCAGCGCCCCGATGATCTTGCGCGTCTCCTGGTAGATGACCTCTGACCCCCAGTGAGGGTTGAGTCGTGTCAGGTGTTCGGCCAGCCGGTTGTGTTCTCTCACCCAGAGCGTGTGCAGGACAGACAGGGGCAGGATCTCGTTCACCCTGCTGTCACCGGCTGTGAAGCACTCGACCCGCGCCGCCGGCTCTGAGCCGGGCTCCTGGAGGCACGCTGATGGCTGCACGGACACGAAGGGCAAATATGGCCGACTGTCATCGCTGTATTCACTGTTGACGGCCAGCAGACCTTCAGCGCTAGACAGGTTTCGCAGGGTTTTCTCCAGATCTGCCGAAGGGCCGTAGACGGTCGATGCGTCGATGAAGGACGTGACTGAATTCATCTGCTGTCGTTGTCCAGCGGGACGCACGTCTGTCTGGACATTAATGCAGGCGGGTGAAGAACGGAAAAATGGAAGACAGCTTTTATTGCTGGACAGTTTACCATCCTTGGGAGTCTGTGAAAGAAAAGAAATTACTGTATATAATTTTTTCAGATTTTGTTAAACCTAAAAACATTGTTATATGTAACCCTGGAGCACAAAACCAGTCATAAGTGTAACTTTTCCAAAATTGAGATTTGTACATCACCTGCAAGCTGAATAAATAATCTTTCCATTGATGTATGGTTTGTTAGGATAGGACAATAATGAATAGAAAGTTCAAAAGAACAGCATTTATTTGAAATAGAAATCTTTTGTAACATTATAAACATCTTCACCTTTTATCAATTTAATGCATCCTTACTTAACCAGATTTATGGTATATTTATGGTATATAAAAAGTATTATTGGATGTTAAAATACTATTTCTAAATACTGATTGAAAATAACTAATTTCTTATATTTACTTAACAAGGTATTACCATTGCACATGCAAAAACTATGATAATACCACAGCATTAATATATAT
>NW_015557186.1:1824284-1846554 GCF_001515605.1 Sinocyclocheilus anshuiensis | reverse complement strand
ATGTATTTTTGGCTATTGCTACAAATATACCCCAGCGACTTAAGACTACTTTTGTGCTCCAGGGTCACATATATTCATGAAATGTAAATGCAAAGCCCGAACAATATCAGCAAAAACAAGTGATCAGAATACCCAATTATACAAATAGTTCAAAAAATCAGTGTTGTTCATCCTCATTGATGTTAAATTTTAGTGCACCAGTCATATGGACTGTTATGATCCTATTATAAGTGGTGGAAATGGGCTTCCATAGATATTAATGTCAGTACGGTAACATTATCTTCCCTTGTTTGACATTTTTTAAAAGACATTTCAGAGCAAAATACATAATTATATAATATACTTACATTATATAAGTATAGATAAATAGCATTATAAACATACACAAGATTGGTGTAGGATTTACATTGAACCATTTTTTTTCCCGGTCGGAATTACTCATAAATTTCACAATTTACAAAGAAAGAGCAAGTGACACACTGAATTAAATGTGAGATTTTGAATTTTGAAGAAGACATTCTGAATTCTGAAGTAGAAATACTGACTTTTCTTGTAAAACACTCCAGTAATCTTTGTTTTATTTACAACTTAGAAAAATCAGCGGAACGTTCCCATTGCAAAAGCAAAAGTCTTGAACATGTAAAAGTCACTCATGATTCTGCATTCAAGCACAGATTTGAGGAAGCGATCGTCCACATTTCCTCTCGTGACCCGTAGCTGTAGTAGCGGCTCTGAAATAAAGCACTGATCACAGTGTGAAATCATAGTGCTGCTATGTTTTTAAAAGAAGTCTCTTCTGCTCACCAAGGCTTCATTTATTTGATTAAAAATACAGTAAAAATGTTTTTACTATTCAAAATAACTGTTTTCTGTTGGAATACATTTTAAAATGTAATTTATTGCTGTCATACAAAGCTGAATTTTCAGTATCGTTACTCCAGTCTTCAGTCACATGATCCTTCAGAAATTATTCTAAACTAAAACAAATAAAAAAAAATATAAAAACTATATATACAGTGGGTACGGAAAGTATTCAGACCCCCTTAAATTTTTCACTCTTTGTTATATTGCAGCCATTTGCTAAAATCATTTAAGTTAATTTTTTTTCCTCATTAATGTACACACAGCACCCCATATTGACAGAAAAACACAGAATTGTTGACATTTTTGCAGATTTATTAAAAAAGATGTTTTTTTTTTATGGTTTTCATTTCAGTTCCAGATTTAGTTATCTATAATAATAATCTTGATTCATCTTCCCCGTCCAATTAATCTCAATGTATAAAATCAAGTTCTGCAATTTCATGTAGACTTTCAATGAAACTCCATCAAGTCTCCTGAGTTTTGAGCAAAAACTGATCACAGATCTTTTTGTTTATTGCCCATCTGTCATTCTGTGGATGCTGAGAGCGGCCGGTCCATCATGAAGCTGTGTGTATTAGTATGCAGTATGCAGTATGTGGCTCAGGGTGGGCAAGAATAAAATGCTATTTTGTATATCTATGGAAGTGGCCTCCTCGCCTCTGGCTGGAGACAGTGAGATTACTTACAAACCGGCACAATTTTATGAGCATTTCGAGCCCTAAAGGATCCAGAACCACCAACAAAAAGGTGCTGTCGTGACCCCCATTTTCAACTGCGTTTGAGGTTCGCCAGAGATAAAGAAGTAAGCAATGAGATATATTTTCTTTTTAATTATAGGGCTCAGCCACGTTCCCGGATTCATCTTCATTGTTCTGAACCAGCAGTCCTGAACTGTCCTCCGACTCGAATATATTTCCACGTCTGACTCATCGCGGGCCACCAGGATCAGACAAAAAGAGCGCGAGACAATGACTTCACCTCAGAGGAAGTGTGTGGCATTTTATCTGTTTCAACTAAATGAACTTCTGTCAATGAAGTCGAAAAATGAGTGCTGTAACCTGCTCCTTGACACGGGATGTCAAAGACAAAGATAACTCAAATGACTGGGGGAATGTCTTATCCAGTCAATAGCAGACAACTAGCTGCCGGTGACTCGTGTATGAAAATAGATGTTGAGTGTGAATAATAATACACAACACTAGAGACGGAGCCCTAGTAGAACAATGATTGAGACGCTCAAAACAGCGGCTGTAGAAACGGAAGCCCCGCCCTCAAATCAAAATAGCCAATCACTTTACTGGGAAAAGTTCTATAGAATAGAAAAGGTTCTATCATTTAGAACCACTAAAAGGTTCCATTTAGAACTTTTCGTAAGGTTCTGTTAGTTACACATCATCTATATAGATTTGAGTTCTGTTTTAATGCCAAAACGTTTCTTCACACATAAACAAATTCAAGTATTAGCCTAAAATATTGAATTATTGACTTATTTGTAGCTTAAAGAACCCTGATATTATACTGTAGTTTATTATGTAAATATAATTGGAATAATAAAGTAAATAAAATAAAATAAATAGATGAAAAACTAACTACTGAAATAAATATGCACTAAAATGACTAAAATAAAAATAAATTAAAGCTATAGAAAAAAATGACAAGTACATAACAAAATTATTAAAACTTAAAATAAATTTAAATACATAGAATCTTGTAGGGATGGATATAAATTATATTTTAATGCTGAAACATTTCTTTCAACATATTTGAAATATTTTAAACTCAAGTATTAGTTTAAAATATTATTTTTTTACTTACTTTTTAGCCTAAAGAACCATGTTATTATACTGTATGTTACTATATAAATATAATTAAAATAAAATATTATTAGATGAAAATTTTAAACTTAAATATGTTACCTTGGCAACCAACTGAAATAAATAAGTACTCAAATTACTAATACTAAAACCAAAATAAAAATAAATAAAAGCTATAAACGTATTAAAAATAATAACATTAAAAATGACAAAAGCACATAAAATTATTAAAACTTAAACTAAAAAATTAAATGTTTAGAACATGGTAGGGATAGATTTAAGTTTTTTTTTTAAAGCCAAGACATTTTTTTTTTTTTTTACATTTTTTAATTAAATACTTAACATCAATAAATTCAGGTACTAGCCTAAGAAATGTAATTATTTACGAACTTTTTAGTCTAAAGAACCATGTTATTATACTGTAGGTTTTTATATACATATAACTGAAATAAAATAAAATGAAATATTAGATGAAAAACTTAAACTTAATGTTACCTTGGCAACTAACTGAAATTATGTAAATTACAAAAACTAAAACTGAAATAAAAATAAATTAAAGCTAAAGAAATATTGAAAAAAAAGATATAAAAATGACAAAAGCACATAACAAAACTGCTAAACTTAAGCTACACTGTAAAAAATTATTGTGATTTTAACAGTAGAAGACTGTAAAAGTGCTACAGTAAAAAGCTGTTAATTGGTTATCAGTAACTTTCCATACTATATGCTGTGAATAACGTCTCGGTTACGTATGGTAACCCTCGTTCCCTGAAGCTGTACAAATAAACTTGACTTGACTTGACTTGATTGTTGTAGCATGGCAGGTTGTAAATTAATTGATTAACAGTAAGTTTCCATACTATATACGGTGAATAACTGTAATTACATTTAATGTAATTTTACAGTAAAATACTGTTAAAATTACGTTTTTTGGAAGTGAAAAAGAGATAGTCATTGTATAATTTACAGTGAAAAACCATAAATTGACACTCCCAGAATTCCCTGCATGACACTTCATATTTTATGTTATTTCATTGAAATAATTATATTTCTTCTTAGTTTTTTCTTATCAGTTGTGTACATTAGGGCTTTATCTAATGTTGTTAAATTAATGTTTACTGCATTATTTCAGTATCATGCGCGTTACCATGATGGTGTTTAGTGTTCGTGTGAATGACACTGTGCACCTTCTATCTATCTATCTATCTATCTATCTATATATCTATATATATATATATATATATATTAGTATTTCCCTTCTCAGCTTGTGGAAGAGCTGTTTGTGATAAGCTTTGATTCATCATGTGACTTTCTCATCACTGTTTCTTTTTGGTGGTTATCAGTATTACAATGGTTCAAAACAGATATTAGTACTTCACTATGCTGGTTTATTAACATTACATCTGTTAATGAAATAGTTTTTTTATTGTGAATTTAAGATAAGTCTGTAAAACCTAAAATATTGCTACCATATTTTTAACTGTGAAATTCTGGCAACCACAGCAGCCGGAATTTTACCGTAAATGTCACAGATTTTTTTTACAGTGTAAAGTTAAAATGTATAGAACCTTGTGTATTTAATTTTTGTTTTAAAGTCAAAACATTTCTTTTAACATCTGACATACAAGGGTGTAGGTTTGATTTTGGCATTGGTGGGGAAATAACGGCAGACAGACATTTAATTGTTTGATCAAAATTATTGCTATGCAGGAGTTGGCTCTCTTATACAGATACATGGCAGGTGAATGCAAATGTTTATCAGAACTTCCTTCAGCAACACTGGGTTCCTTCCCTGCGTTCATCTCCCAATCAGTCTGCAATTTTCATGCAAGACAATGCCCCCATCACACTGTAAAATGGGTAAAGCAGTTCCTTGAAGCCAAGAACATAAAACTAATGAAATGGCCAGCCCAGAGTCCTGATCTAAACCTGATTGTAAATCTCTGGAAAATCCTTGGCGACAAAGTTATGGCTAATAATCCCACTACAGTCACCGAACTATGAAGAAGAGTGGACCAAGATCACACCAGCGCAGAGATGTGCTGAAGTCACTCAAAGTAGGGCCTCTACACTTCCTACTAATTTCTGACAGCTGTAACCCTCCAAAATGTTAGATGTAAACTTCCTTCGTGCTACAGTGGTTTCTGTTCTCTAATTTCGATCACTGTTTTCCACAAAATAATGTTTATTTGTTTAAATTCTCTGGTTGTTTTGTCAAACATGTTAGTAGAACAATGGTATACCCACAGCTAATATTCCTTCAAATTTTGAGTGATGAAGATAAACAATATTTCAGAAAAAAATCAAGAATTTATAGATTGTTCTCTAATTTTGATCTGCACTGTAAATATAACTAAAATAAAATAAATAAAAATGACAAAATAAAATAGCTAAAACAAACTCAAATGAAAATTAAAGGGGTCATATGATGCGATTAACACGGCATCACAGTATGGTAAGGGGCGTAACATTTCCATCACACGCTTGAGGTATTCGGCCAATCACAATGCACCAGATAGCTGGCCAATCACAGCACACCTCGGTTTTCAGACCGATGAGCTTTGTAAAAATCGACGCGTTTCAGAAAGTCGGGGCATAGAGGAGAAACAATAATGTACAGTATGTGGAAAATAATAATGTGTTTTTGAACCTTAAACCGCATAAACACATTTCATTACACCAAATACACAAAATAATGTTCTTTTTAGCAACGTCATATGACCCCTTTAAAACCAATTCAAATATTAATACACTAACAGCATAGAAATTATAGAATAACACTGTCACCAACTTGAAAAATACTGTCATCCGGCCTGATTTGTGCTAGAGAAGCAAAATCTATGATACGTTTTATTTGTGGATTGATATGGATCATTACTCGAGAGTTTGTCGCTTGGCTGTAGTTGAAATGATGAGTATCTCGTATCTTGGGAAGCTACAGCTTTCTCAACGCTGTCTGACATGATAAAGGTGACTTTACAGCATAATTGTAAGGTTACCTGCACTGGGAAGCAGGGGTCGGCGTTGCTGCAGGTGTGCAGACAGTCCCGTCCCTCTGCGAAGGCGCTTCGGCTGGAGCTCTGAGGAGTGAAGGAGATGTCGTGGTCGATGTACTGGCCCCAGTCCACCAGCATCTGGGAATAAGCGCTGTCCTCCAGGACGGCCGTGCTGGAGCCGCACATGATTTCATTGCTCACTTCTCGAACCTTAGAAAGCAAACCAGAGTGACTTCAGATGAGATGCATTTCCGCCATCATTCTGACCATCAGTTTTACACTCAAACATTTATGCTGAACATAAATATAGGCATAATTAGTATAATACTTAGTGTTTAGGGGTTTGTACAGCCTGACATATGAAATACTAGGTTTTTTTTTTCTGTTTTTTAATGGGACAGTTTATTACACCTTTTGACAAATAAGAATCTAAAAAAAAGCCCTTTGCACTTAAACTCTATTCTTACTAGATACTTTGATGCTATTGTGCTTAAGCAAATAAAACACGAGGATTTTCTGTGGTGAATAAAATGAATGCATGAAAACGAGTCCTGATATGCTGTTGTTTTGTGTGTGTGGGCAGTCAGGGAAATCTCATTATACCCCTCCGCCAGTGTTTGTTTACCTGTTGTAAATGTCATTAAAACCACTAGCAATTAAACCGCTATTCGCCAAAATTAGATGGAAGTGTTTTTGCCCTCTTGCACAACGTGAGATGTGGCAATGTGAACATTTGTCACGGCGCATCTTGCACTGAAGTGCTGCAGCCTTTGCCTCATTAAAAAAAATAGTTTCAGTGAGGCGCGCTGGCAGCGACGCTCATGTTTCTCTGCGTTTGGGAAGAAGAGGTTGTGCATATTTAAAACAGCGCACAGCATTGCATTTTTAATGCGATAATAGAGCAGGGAAAGGCCAACGTGTCACAGGTAGATGTGAGATGGAGCTCTTCTGAGGTGTTTAATATGCAATGTTTTCTCAAGCTTATTTGGCAGGTGTTCACAGATATATGATCTAATAATCTAATCTAATAATCATGCAATGCAAACAAGTATGACATGATTTGATGATGTTAAGTCAACATTCATTTTACACAACAATGGCTTGAATATCTTTGTTCCCAATGACTATTTTGTCTTGTTTTCCAGTGCAAATGTCAAAAGATTCTTAAATTAAGACACATTTACTTGAGAAGCAAAATGACTTAAGAAGTCTTGTTTTGTGGGAAATTGATCAAAATCAAGAGAGTTTATGATTAAATCAAGAACAAATATCTGCCATTGAGCTCAGAAAATTCAACTTAATTTAAAGGGAAAACAAGTTGATTTTTTTCTTATTGTAAGCATAAACTCACTTGAGTTTATTCAACTTCTCAGAAAACAAGACTTCATATGTTCAATTTGCATCTCAAGTAAATGTATCTTGATTTTTAGATATTTATATTAGAAAACAAGACAAAAACACTGAGAATATATTAATTTTATTTGGCAGTGCATGCAACATTTAATGCCATGACATTATGAATTTAAGACTTTCTGCTCTGATGTTAGGCCTTAATTTGTGGAAGGGTGAAATAAGACTTTTTACGACTGATAATGACATGAGCTCATTAGCATATGAGGGCACTCATTTGCATATAATTTCATTCCAGTTGCATTGAGTAACTCCTCCCCACAGTGAATAATTTTGTTCTGCACATCAGTTTCAGTCCTGTCTTTCATGAATTGTGAGGATATTCTCATGCAGCTCACCAGAGGAAGTTGGAAGCCGCTGTATTGGCGTCCGGTGTTCCAGCCTTTGGGTTGGTTTTCTCCATCCTCGTACTCCGCCGGAAGCCATCTGGCCAAGCCGGTGTTTGCTGCTCCCCAAAGCGGGTTCTTCCTAAAAAAACACAGTATGAATGCATGTGATCAAAAATGTCTCATGACATTGCATTTTTAAAGAATATAAGGGAACAGCTGCTGTACTAAAGAGCTCACAGTCAATGCATTATTGCAATTAATATTCTCACATTACTTTCAAAAATGCATTGTCCTTCATCTGCCTGTAATTCTACATTGCATGACCTCAGAAATGACAGGACCTGACTATTAATGGCATTGCATACTGTACATTTCATTTTCTGGCTCAATGCAATGCATAAAATCTCTCAGTAACCGAATATAAACAAATATACTCATTCTTTAAATGTTTTTGTCAATGCATTTTGGGTTTGAACTAGAATAACAAGCACTTTCACTCTAAGCACTTAGTTGCCCTAACATTACTTGGCAAATCATAACATCACACCTGATATGTGCATTTCAGAGACTTTTCACCAGATTTGTATGCACTTCGATTATTTAGTCACAAATGTAGTACAAATATTCCATTTGGTCTCTCATAAAAACTGCATGTATAACTAGACTTTTACACGTTCTGAAGAAAATGTGAGTGATTTTTGCCTGTGCAAAACTCAACACCACAGTCAAGTCGTTTATTTATATAGCGCTTTATACAATACAGATTGTTTCAAAGCAGCTTCACGTTTATAAAACAGGAAAATAATTCATGTTGATGTTTAATGTTTGATAATTAATGTTAATGTTGTAAAATGAATCAATTATGAAACAAACGTAATTTTTAGCTGTAAAGCAGAAAATAAATCAAATCATAAAACTGTTCATTTAACTGTATATTTATATATCTATTTAAACAAAACCAGTCAAAATTCAACACTTACTAAAAACTATAAAAATCATAAGAATGTAAAATTTAAATATATAAATAATTTCCAAACA
Source organism: Sinocyclocheilus anshuiensis (assembly GCF_001515605.1). Taxonomy (NCBI): domain Eukaryota; kingdom Metazoa; phylum Chordata; class Actinopteri; order Cypriniformes; family Cyprinidae; genus Sinocyclocheilus; species Sinocyclocheilus anshuiensis. The sequence goes on along the minus strand of NW_015557186.1, from coordinate 1,838,103 downwards.
AAAGCATATCCAAATAAAACACTTACTAAAAATGTGTTAAACCATGAAAATATTAAATTATAATAAATACTTTTACATAAAAATTTCTAAAATAATTAATAATTTCCAAATAAAATAAAATTGAAATAAAATACTTACTAAAAATTGATTAAATCATAAAAATGCAAAATTATACTAAATATTTGATAAATTAAAACAGTAAAAATATAACACTGAAAATTACTGAAATCATAAGAATGTAAAACTGAAAAAAAAAGTGCGGTTGCTAGGGTGTTTCTAGGATAATTGGGTGTTTTCTTATTGTCTCAAGTCAAAAAAACAGTGCATGCTTACGTCTATGTGATATTTGAATCCCTACATTTGAGAATGATCAGAACAAACAGTCCCGTATGAACAGCAGTGATAGTGTTTGTCGAGCCCCCGTAATAATTTGGAGAAATGTTTAAAATAGTATTAGATGCATATAACACCGCACTCAACTACTCATAGAAGATAGATTTAATCAGAACTAATGATGTTTTTGCATTAAAAATATATAATTTGATGCATCAGAACTAGACGGATATGGTACATTTCCTCCCACAAATGTAAAATAACGCTATAAATCTTGCAAGCCGAGCCAGTGTGGAGAACTGGGATTAATTTCCCCAAAGCCAAATCAATCATATGCATCATAAAGGAAAAGATAAGGAAAAACCACATATTGAGTTTATTCTGATTTAAATCTGTTTATATGATTGCAGACAGCTCTATCAGCGCAATGCAAATGAATCCACACTGCAAAAAAGATTGACGTTGTCTTGTTTTGCAGTACAAATATTTAAACATTCTTAAATCAAGATTCATTTACTTGAGATGCAAAATTGCTTAAGCTATTAAGTCTTGTTAAAAAGATCAAAATGAAGTGAGTTTACACTTAAAACAAGAAAAAATATCTGCCAGTGGGGTCAGAAAAAATAAACTTAATTCAAAAGGGAGAAAAGATCATTTTTCTGACCCCGTTGGCAGCTCATCTAATTTTGATATTTTCAATTTATCGCATGCAATTTTGTTTCTCAAGTAAATGTATCCTGATTTAAGAATGTTTAGATATTTTACTGAAAAAAACAAGAAAAAAATACTTGTTTAGAAAATAATTTTTCACAGTGTGAGAAGCAACACACAAGTATTTTTTGTCTTGTTTTTCTTAAACTTCATGATTTTTTTATTTAGTATTTTTGTCTAGCAAAATTACATAAGATATTAAGTCTTGTTTTCTAAAAATATGTAAAAATTAAGAGTTTAAGCTTAAAACAGGACAAAATATTTATATTAAAAAATATATATTATTTTACTGAACCCACTGGCAGATATTTTTTTTCTTGTTTTATGCATAAACTGCATACACATATATATATATATATATATATATAGACGTATATATAGACATATATATATATATATACAGTATTAGTATTTTTGTCTTGTTTTCCAGTACAAATATCTAAACATTCTTAAATCAATATACAAGCAAAATTACATAAAACATTAAGTCTTGTTTTCTTGAAAAATATATCACAATTAAGTGAAATTATCAGAAAAATAAACTTAATTAAAATGGAAAACAAGATAATTTTTCTGACCCTATTCAAAAACATTTTATTCTTGTGTTATGCTTAAACTCACTTCATTTTCAGAAAACAAGACTTAATGTCATTTTGCTTCTCATATATAGATATAGATATAAATATAAATTGATTTAAGAATGTTTAGATATGTGTAATGGAAAACAAGACAAAAATACTGATCGGGAACATTTTTTGCAGTTGCAGCAGATGAAAGCAAGCACAGGTTTGTGACGTATTTCATGACCCGGGTGAGCAGGGCATGAATATTTAAGGTTTAGACATTATTTTTATACTGTTTAGTGATATTCTCATCTGCTCGAAGCTCTGACCCGCAGGTCATCTTATCATATCAACCTGATCCTCTCCACAAAAGGCCGCGGAACTGTTAACCGAGGGTCTGATTTCTGTGCTCTCAATCTGCGAGACGTGCCTCCCGCTGCATTATGGATGAATTATTAAGATGGGAGTCAGATACCTGTTATTGCAGACTCCAGAGATGCTGCGGTATTTTCCATCTTTGGCGCAGGTGGTGGGATGGAGAGTGCGAGGGCATCCAGACAGGTTTGCTATCCACTCCACTGCCTTCACGGAAAGGAGCTCTTGAAAAGCAGTTAATGTGTTTACGAATGCAACTCAAACACTGAAGGGTAAACAGTCTGCCGAGGTTCCCGTAGATGAGGCAACATTGATTAAATCTGACATTTAAAGCTCTTCCGAGATGATGCCACTGCATTATTCCACACTTACAGAGCTGAATCTCTAGTACATGTCGCGCAAAATAACACGCTAAATAATACCCCGCAGCGGCCCCATGAAGTGTTTAGACACTTAAAAAATGTCAATGCATTAGATCAAGTGTCATCGGTGCTCAGGAGCTTTTATTAAACGGATAGTTCATGCAAAAATTAAAATTTGCTGTTAATTTACTGTAGGTGACCATTTTCTTCAGTAGAGCATTAAAGAAGATTTTTAGCTGAAACCGTGCTCCTTGGTGATTCATAAAATGCAAATGAGCAGCTTCTGGCACTTTGAGAGTCAAAAAGGCATATCAGGAAACACAAAATTAATACCTGTGACTATTGACAACATATTGAGGTCTTATGAAGCAAAATGATCATTCTGTGCAAGAAACTGAACATTATTTACAACATTATTAGCTGTTATCCAGAGCCTCAGGCAAACGGTTCAGTTTGTGAATGAATCATTATTTTGAACCGGTTCTTTTTAATGAATCGGTTCATCAAATCGGACTGAAGCGTCTGAATCAGTTCGCGGCTCGAGCAGCACAGATCTACACGTTACTCAATCAAGTTTCAGACGCCTGACAGTCACTCCGACTCTAAATAAGCCAAAATACCATCTGATCCTGTGACGAATTAACTGATTCAGCGCTCCAGTTCCTGTCACTGACTGAACCGAGGAAACAGTTCGACTCTAACTGAAGACCTATGAGTGAACCGAGAGCTTGAATGAAGGGGCAAAATGAACGTTTATATGGTTTCTTATGGTTTATATATAAAGGTGAGCTGATGAAGACTAGTTTATTCAGCTTTAGACATGTAAAACATCCACGTTTCACATCATTATTGGGTGCTTTAATAATATAATTATGTATAAGTGAGGTCATTGCATGATTACGTAAACGAACTAGTGAATTGAACCAGTTTATAGAAACGAACTGTCCAAAAGAATCAGTTCGCAGACAAGAATCAGATTTCCCTGTTTGCCTGAGGCTCTGGATTACAGATGGTAATGTTGTAAATAATGTTCAGCTTCTTGCACAGATGATCGTTTCACTTCACAAGACCTCAATATATCGTCAGGAGCCACGGGTATTCATTTTGTGTTCCTTGATATGCTCTTTTTTTATTCTCAAATACATGAAGCAGCTGACTTGCAATTTTATGCATCACCAAGGACCAAGTTTCAGCTAAAAATCTTCTTTACTGTTCTACTGAAGAAAAAAAAGTCACCTACATCTTGGATGACCTGAGAGTGAGTAAATTAACAGCAGATTTTTATTTTGTGTGAACTATCCCTTTAAATTCACTGCAATAATCTGAGGGAATAATGTATGTATAAGAGCCTCACCTGACACAGACAGTGATCTTTTATGTCTCCTGCTCGCCTTCTCCTTTAAAAGCCCTAAAGTCATGTGAAAGATCTCTGCTGATTTGGAGATGTGCTGTGTTTCTGATGCCGGACGTCTGGAGAGCGTGTACATGTGTAAAGGCTTAGGATCGAACCTGCAACTCAGAGAAAAAGAGGGAAATACTATCTCTACTGTCTTTATTAGGAGATAAAATGTTTATAAATTATAAAAATGATTATAGACTTTTGTTCACCCTTGTGAAGTTTGATTCAGTGCAGCATTGACCATCTGAAGACTCTCTTGAAAGGACGATATAATCAAGCTCTCAGGAACGACTGGTTTTCCAGAGAAAATCAAATGTGAGGATTAGAAATAAAATATGAAACCGAGAGTTCCAATAATGAAATCTAATTGGTTAAAATATAAAAATATGAATTATATTAATTATTATTTAATAATAATAATAATAATAATAATACAAATACTACTACTACTAAAAATAATAATTATTATTATTATCATAATTATTATATACATATATCAGTATATACATAACATAATAAGTAATATAATAATAATAATAATTATCACACACACACACACACACACACGTATATATATATATATATATATATATATAAACACTTGGTGTTTCTTATTATACTGCTGTAGCTTTCAATTTATTAAAGTAATTAACAACTTAAGGCTGTGATGCCTGTACTATACTGTAACGTCAAGAAAAATCCTCCCAGAAATCCACATTATCATTGCAAACAAATTGTCAGTGTTGAAAATTTAAACGAACTGCTCATGTCCTTTAGTGATGTGCTTTGAAATGTAAAATATTCAGATTAACTCAGGTTTTACATTAATATAATGTCCCAAGGGTGGGCTTACGAATATAGACTATAATTTGACATCTTGACATTCATGCCATAGTTAAAAAACATGGGGTTTGCGAGAAACATCCCCATTTCACCTCTGACTGTGTGGCATCAAAGCCAGCATGATCTTTCGGTGGGGCTGACAGCACAAACAAACCAGAGCTGAAACTCAGGACGACATTCCCACTGGGAATCTTCTGTTGACATAACACGCATCCTAATACAAACCAACAACCCATCTACTCTTTACATGAAGACAGCAGCTTAACAATGCCATCCCGCTCACCATCTGACCTTCCTATTACGTGCCGAGACCTGCAATTTCTTGGGAAATATCCCAAGGGTCTCCGCAGGAGATGTCATTACAGAAATTTGGCACCAGATGTCAGGAACCAGATGTGGTTGGAACATTGGGTCTGGAAACGTCCGAACTAAATGTCAGTAGGTACAAAATAACCCGTAATGAATCCGTCGCCAGCTGGCTGTACAAATAAGACGCTGTGTTGAGTTCTGGCAATTGCTGCCAAATCCCACTTGGAGGTCTTTGCTTATTTGGAACAAGGAATGGCAATTAACCACAAATCATTGATCTGAAGATCATCTTACTATGTCTAGATCAGTGTTGGGTGTAACACATTACAAGTAACAGGAGTAATCAGATTACTTTTTTCAAGTAACTAGTAAAGTAACTCATTACTTTTTAATGTACAAGAAAATATCTGAGTTACTTTTTCAAATAAGTAACGCCAGTTACTTAGTTTTTGAATTTATTGACTGACAGCTCTCCTGTCCCCATGCTGATTTGGTATTCCTCAAAATGAATAAAAACAGTGAAATGCAAGCTCAGAATATTACACAAATCTGCAATAATTAAAAGTTAACACAAAAATCCTTTGCATATTTAATCCCAAAAAAACAAGCAACCCCAATGCCAGACAAGAAAAGGTAACGCAAAAGTAACGTAACGGATTACTTCCCATAAAAAGTAACGGAGTAACACAATAAGTTACTTTTTTAGAGAGTAACGCAATATTTGAATGCATTACTTTTAATAGTAACTTTCCACAACACTGGTCTAGACATCTCAGTATCACATATGAGCTGAAAGGCATGTGAAAGACGCCACATACGCTGAGATGAATTAGATGAATCTGTGCTCAGACCGCAGCATATAATGACAGAGGTTAACCGCATCAGAACGCCAGCCATGTCTCCGCTGACCTGCAATACAAGAGACATTTTAATTGACTAAAAATAAGTGCAATAAATGTCAAATGACAGAAAAATAAACTTTGAGCGCAGACATGATATTTACTTTCACTGCAGAATAATTAACACTATTTATTCTGTACTCTATGTGATTACTGCACACACTATGGAATAAACATTACAGTGATAAACTATGATTAATAATTTTACAAATACGATTTTAAAGAAGAAATCTCTCATATCTTGTCCCAAAAGCATAAGTACTTGAAATGAGTTTGGAGAAATATTGACTCAAAAGTATAACATTTCTTTAATATTCAGCACATATAATCTGCCATTGTATATTATTTGTATATCAGCATTGGTATCAGCTGATACTTCAACACCAATTAAATTTAGCTTAACAAATATTACCATCTACATTTACAATTGTACATTACAGAAATAAAATCCTTATTTGTGTTACAGTATACTGTAATCTGTATCCTATAGGATACTGTTCATTTGGCCTTGTTTAATTATATTTATGCAAAATATATTCTGTTGATTTTGTAGTGAACTATGATGCAGAAATTTCTTGACAGCTAACAAATGAATACATTTAATCTAAAATAATTAATAAATTATTGGAAACACTACCATTCAGAGGTTTGGGGTGAGTTTTTTGTTTTACTTTTATTCAGCAAGGATGCATTAAATTGTTCAAAAGTGACAGTAAAGACATTTATATTGTTACAAAAGATTTTCATTTCAAATAAATGCTGTTCTTTCGAAACTTTATATACATCAGACAATCCTGAAAAATAAAATGTATCATGGTTTCCACAAAATATGAAGCAGCACAACTGTTTTCAACATTGATAATAATCAGAAATGTTTCTTGAGCATCAAATCAGCATATTAGAATGATTTCTGAAGGATCATGTGACACTGAAGACTGGAGTAATGATGCTGAAAATACAGCTTTGATCACAGAAATAAATTACAGTTTAAAATATATTCAAATTAGAAAACACTTATTTTAAACCGTAAAAATATTTCACAATATTACTGCTATATTTCATACCTCTAGTCTCAGCGGTGTTGTGTTGTGAGGCGTTTGTCTGTGTGTTTCCAGTCGGCTGTGTTCACTCTCCCCCGTGTACTCGTCTCTGCTGGGTTTTGCTCACTGACTGTGAACAGTCAAACTCTGCTGATTCCACCAAAACCCTTGATTTTCAAGACTCCAAGCTTCATGAAGCGTGTCGTTCGAGTGCCCTCTTTAAACACAACACAAGCTCGTGTCAAGCATCTGTCAGGCCTCTGAAATCATGATTATCTGCTCATAGCAGATTTCAAACATGACATTTCACAACCTTATAGGAATAGTTCACCTAAAACAGACCATTTTGTCATCATTTACGAGCTATATTTAAATTTTTGCCTGGTATATTCCTATAAATGACATGCGTTGATTTCTTGACATCATCTCATTTTCAGGGAAAGGTCCGTCTGTGAACTCTTAAACACAACTCAATTCACTCAACTAATTATTTTAGCTGTATGTCTGCGGCAGATGAAGAACGACCTGATGCTTTTGGCATAACTCATCTGAATAGTCAGATCTTTGGCTGGACAATGATCCATAATTAAAGTAAGTCAAGTCATTCATCTAGATTAATAACAAAGCATGTTAAGGATTAATTGCACTTGATCTGATGTCTTTGTACAAGTAATCATCTAAAAGCCTGTAAAAAGAGTTTAAATAATTCATTTATAAGAGTTCATGTCATTCGTGCCCTATAACAATATCATACATAGAAAACACAGTGACTAGATTACATTTATATTACATTGTCTGAGGAAGCTGCAACACTCACCGACACAATTCCAGGTGTTGCTACGCAGTTGCTAGGGTGTTTTGAGTGGTTGCTAGGTGGCTTCTTTCTGTCCTTTTGTTGAAATCACTAGCGGTCACATTAGCGATGTTTCAACGAAATTTCACCAGGAAAAAAGTTCCAAAATTGTCAATAGGGCAGCAATGTTTTATAAAGTATGGAAGCCCGTTTCCGCCACTGAATAAAAAAAATTAAAAAAAAGTAATTGCTTTTTTTAATCTCGCAATTCTTTTTGTCTCAGAATCGCAATTCCGAGAAGTAGAGTCGGTTGTGAGATTTAAACTCGCAATTATGAGAAAAAAGTCAGAATTGCAAAATAAAGAGTCGCAATTACTTGAAATCACTAGCGGTCACATTAGCGATGTTTCAACGAAATTTCACCAGGAAAAAAGTTCCAAAATTGTCAATAGGGCAGCAATGTTTTATAAAGTATGGAAGCCCGTTTCCGCCACTGAATAAAAAAAATTAAAAAAAAGTAATTGCTTTTTTTAATCTCGCAATTCTTTTTGTCTCAGAATCGCAATTCCGAGAAGTAGAGTCGGTTGCGAGATTTAAACTCGCAATTATGAGAAAAAAGTCAGAATTGCCAGATATAAATTCGCAATTCTGAGAAATAATGCCAGAATTGCGAGAAATTAACTCAATTGCGAGAAAAAAGTCAGAATTGCAAAATAAAGAGTCGCAATTACCTTTTTTATTTTTTATTCAGTGGCAGAAACGGGCTTCCATAATATAGCGCAGCTCACACGGAAGTCACGTTCAAAAAAAATAAAAAATAAATAAATGAAACTATTTGAAAATGAGAGTCGGTTGCGAGATTTAAACTCGCAATTATGAGAAAAAAGTCAGAATTGCCAGATATAAATTCGCAATTCTGAGAAATAATGCCAGAATTGCGAGAAATTAACTCAATTGCGAGAAAAAAGTCAGAATTGCAAAATAAAGAGTCGCAATTACCTTTTTTATTTTTTATTCTGTGGCAGAAACGGCCTTCCATAATATAGCGCAGCTCACACGGAAGTCACGTTCAAAAAAAATAAATAAATAAATAAAATAAAACTATTTGAAAATGAGCAACATTTATATGTGGGGAACTTTTTCGCCTTCATGCGAAACTCGATCGTCTCGATCGCGTGGATTCCTTTTGAAGGGACTCCGTTTTGGCTGCAAATTTCGCTGAGCAACAGTGTAAAATTATTTTTACTTATTATTTCACTATGTTACTTTGAGGGTCAAAAGCACAGTCTTAAATAAATAAACGTAATAAATGAGAGAAATTTGACAGGAAATCTTTCGCCCTCGCGTGAAACTCCCGATCGCGCAGATTCCTTTTGAAACGGCTCGATTTCGAGTCATTTTGAAATGAACCAGTTATTTTCCCTTCAAAGTATTTAAAAATCTTACTGTGATCAATTAGACCATTACAAAAACATTGTTAAATAAATAAATACATTTAATAATTAAAATAAATTTACCAGAATATTTCGCCCTCAAGCGAAACTCCTGATCGCACAGATGATTCCTATCTGAAGGACTAGATTTCACTGAGCAATGGTAAATGTGTAAAAAATGATAGTAGTCATTTTGCAATTAACCTATTATTTTCCCCTCAAATGATTTTAATATTACGCTGTTTGGGTTAAATTTACCAGAATATTTCGCCCTCAAGCGAAACTCCTGATCGCGCAGATGATTCCTATCTGAAGGACTAGATTTCACCGAGCAATGGTAAATGTGTAAAAAATGATAGTAGTCATTTTGCAATTAACCTATTATTTTCCCCTCAAATTATTTTAATATTACGCTGTTTGGGATCAGACCTGGCAACCCTGATTCCTATAGAAATGAATCAGTTTTGCGAATTGACCACATCTTAAGAGCAACATTAACACTGATGCTTGCCTTAGTAAACACCACTAATTAGTGTCCAGAAAACACCTTAATGATGTGCAAATATTGCCATCTCACAGGTCTGATGTTCCTGCACTTCAGAGTGAAACTGTGAGCGACTGGCGTCAATGATACTTGACAGAAACAGAAGCACCAGCTCATCCGATAAAAGGCCGCGGCTCCTGAAGCTCTTCACTGCGATTCAAGTGCCCTAGATGGGGCAGTAAGTGAGCAATGACGTGTTTCTCCCAAAATACAGCACTGCTGGCTGAATCCATCAAGACTTTCACTCTAAATGTTTCTTCCTCCATCTCTGGAGTTCAACTCAGCGTCGATCCGCCTCTCTGGTGCCCAGCAGAGCGCAGAGATGCTGCTTTAGTATTCGAGTCCAGCGCTTCAGATGGGCCTGTACGTCACAATATGAGTGTGTCTCTGCAGCAACACACAGCCGTGTTTCCTTACTGAATTGATTTGCGTTTTAAACAAATTGGGTGAGTCAGCGATTCACTGATCCATTCATAAAAGCATTTTCTTTCTGCGTTCATGAATGAATCAGTCGTTTGGAAAGAATAGACTGAATAAATGACTCAGCGACTCACTTGCCGCCACCTACTGGTAATTTTAGTTTCATATTTAAAAGTATCATTCTATTTTTTTTCTGTCATTTAAAATTTCTATATTCCAGTTTTTATATTTAAATCTCATAAAATGATTTATGCAATTTGTATGTGCAGTGAAAATGCATGTACAAGTGCTACAAATCTATCTATACATATATATATATATAATTCAAAGATTTTAAACTGCAAATAAAATTAAGACTACAATCAATAATACATCACAGTGTGTTTTTGGTATAATTGTAATTATGCCTCATGTTCTGTGAAGATTGATTGTCATTTTGAAATTAGCCTGTTAATTTGCCTTCAAATTATTTTAATATGTTACTCAGTTTAGTATTAATTTGACCCTTGCAAAAACACACTGTAAAAAAAATTAATGAATAAATAAATAAATACATTTGATAATTGAGGAACTATATAGAATTTGGATTATAAAATTTCTGATTTATTTTACCAGTTTAGGGTAAATTAATATTGTTTTCCCTTCAAATAGGGTTAAATAAACATAAACAGGTATATACCCATTTTTACATGTGAATATTTTCTCTTGCATCTGAACCCACACAAGAATCATGCCGTATTCCGTCAGCAGTGAACTAATCATTCCTTTATTTGGAAAAGAACTGGAATAACATCAAACTAAATAGAACAGTAGTTTAGGGACCTTGGTTTTTAGAAAATGTCAGTTTTCGAGGACAGTAGCTGGCACGACTGTCTATTTACTGTTAATGAAACAACTACTTCATAATAACACGTATCAAATCAGTGTAACATAGGTAGCACTTTAATTCAAAAGGAGAAAACCATCAGAACTGACTTTAAAAATCATTCATATGACTTGCTGTTATTACTCTTTGTTCTAAATGAAGAGGTTTGAGGCGCTGAATAGAAAACAAAGGGCAAAAGAACACAAAGTCATCTAGTTTGGTTGATTTTACAGCTGGAAGTCTCAGAGTTTCACCCGTTTTGCCCTGTAAATTGTCAAATGCAGTTCATGCATCAACTTATAATGCTGTATGTCAACATCTGCTTTGCTACATAATCAGTGTAAGCACATGATTGATCGTGTTAGTAGTTAAGAAAGAAATCATAACTCAAAGCATGTCAAAATAGCATCTACTCAAAGTGCTCCTTAAGCGTCGCTCTGAATTTAGAAGATTCGTACAAATATAACAAGAACTAGATATATTGTGCATAAAATCAGAGAACCAGACGAGACGGATGTTTCTAGCTGCTGCACATGTACTTCTGCGTGAGACTTTGACTGTTGACAAAGACGGGATCCACCGTGGCCACTTTAGCAGCGATGAACGAGTGAATGCAATGAAGCACAGCTGTCAGATTAGCAAACTCCAGCTCCTGGAAGAAAAGAAGCCATCAGGAAGATGTTTCTCACTTATATTTGAACATTAAACTGCCTCGCATCTTGACTGATTTTTATCAAGTAAGCGTCAGAATAACTGCAGTAATATCTCCAGATGAACACTTACTGGACTGAAGCAGCTCAGCTTTACTTGATTCTCCATCAATCATGTTTTAGAGTCTCAAATCTGATCATCAGGATCTTTTGAGGAGCGTTTGTTTCCAGAAGCTTTACTTTCACTGTTCCTCAGCGGAGGAATGATCTTCACAAGCCTCCAGAACATCTCATGGCTATTTCTTCAGCTCTCAATCACTGCATTATATGTTTGGATCATTTCAATCTCATCTTACTGAGACATATTATTGGAGATATAGAGCGACCGCTGATATTTATATCATTTTATGTCAGTATCTGCTCTACTTTTATAAAGATCTAATTGATTTACATTAAAACCTATCAAGACGCATTTCATCGTTTTTTCCGTATAAATATCAGCATCTGCACCAAATTTCATATTTTGACTCAGTTTGGGCCTCTGAATGAAGTTGAGCTGTTTTTCTCTCCATATTCTCACTATATCATACTATAAACACCTAATGCACCAAATATCCTCAACAGAAAACACACAAGCAAACTTTTTTTGTTTTTGATTATATTTTGACTAAAGGTTTAAGAAACTATCCTATTTTTTCTGACTATTATTTCATATGTCAGGCTTTACAAGGTTAAATATCTCATCTAATTTGACTATTTTATTAAATGGACGACAAATCTGACATCAAAACAGTTAAACTAATATTGTAAACCCGGAAATTATGATATATTTATACAGCACAAATGTTGTCTGATGACATTTCATCCTAATATTCTCGTGTAAACACATTCTGACCTTCATTTCGATCTGTTTATTCTCTGAATTCTGGAACAGGAGCTTCACTCGTGTCTTGCCGTCATCCGATGAACCCTTCAGCTGGGAGAACTTGTATTTCCAAATGGTTTTCTGTGGAAAAGCAGGTGAAAAAAATGCAAGCAGAGTAGACAGGCATGCAAAATCTGCGCACTTGAGAAATGAAGTGGTCATTCACTGATAAACCCCATTCACATCTGTGTTTTACGGAGCCCCTAAAGGGACACAGTGGTGGGAAAAAATATTTTTCAAATCTTTTGCATTCAAACTTTTACGTTCTTCCAGTGGTTCATACAGCTCCGTACGTTCACAATGGAACGGTTCAAAGAGTTTTATTTTGAACTTGGACTCAAGTATAAAGAAATACAGTCAGTGCTTAGTTCAAGGCATGGTTTTGGGATATTTTAAAAAGCTTAATGTGGCTTAATGTGCTAAAACAGTGACACTTGAGGACCGAATTCAGTACACGACTTCTCCAGATGTTAACTGATGGACTGGAGTGGTGTGAATTATTGTGATGTTTTTATAAGCTGTTTGGACTCTCATTCTGACGGCACCCATTCACTGCAGAGCATCCATTGCTGAGCAAGTGATGCAATGCTACATTTCTCCAAATCTGATGAAGAAACAAACTCATCTGCATCTCGGATGGCCTGAGGGTGAGCACATTTTCAGCAACTTTTAATTTTTGACTGAACTATTCCTTTAAATTAGTCCATAAAGCACTTTAATTTCATGAGAACTGTAATAAAGCACTTTTATTACAGGTAGTTGAGCTGGTTTGGGTTAAACGCACAGACGTGATCAGCGCATCGTAAGAGAAGACTGAAGATTATCACGTTTAACACACTTTTCACTGATGTGCAAATCACAGCCTGCTATTCGAACCAAGAACAATACACGCCAGATTTAGACGGCACAATTAAACTGGCCTCTCAGCCTCGTAATCAGCCCGTGTTAGTCTAATTCATGCCGTTCGAACACTTCTGTGTGAATCACAAATCATGCCATTAACCAGCACCTGCTGAACTCTTCGTTTCAAAAATAAAACATGATTAAGCTGTAATTTAGGAACACAAACATCCCAGAATTCATCCGATTCACTGATAATACATTGTAAATAAATGAAAAAATTTAATATTTGCTGATGTCACTTCCTGGATGATGATGATGTCATTGAAGAACTGGCTTTTGATATTTAAAGGAATTTTTCAGATTAAAGGAATGTAAAGAGATTTTCAAAACACTGGAAAAACCTATTAATTGATCACCAACTAAAACACAAGGAACCATGTTTTGTTTAAAGGGGTCATATGATGCGATTTCATTTTTTCCTTTCTCTTTGGAGTGTTACAAGCTCTTGGTGC
>NW_015557186.1:1822039-1822383 GCF_001515605.1 Sinocyclocheilus anshuiensis | reverse complement strand
ATGAGGCTGCTGAGGCTGCTACCAGCACACTTTACTTTTGGGATGGTACTCTGCAGGTGATGAGTGGAGCTTCAAACATGATCAAACACGATGCTTGGAATTTAGGTTCATCAGACCAGATAATCTTGTTTCTCAGAGTCTGAGGGTCCTTTAGGTGCTGTTTTGCAAATTCCAAGTGTGTTTTCATGTGTCTTCACTGAGAAGAGGATTGAGTCTGGCCACACCGCCATAAAGCCTAGATCGGCGTAGCGTTGCAGTGTTTGTCCTTCTGTAAGTTCTAGAGTGACCATCAGCTTCTTAATCACCACTCTAACCAAGACCCTTCTCCATTTGCTCAGTTTGGA
>NW_015557186.1:1818633-1821948 GCF_001515605.1 Sinocyclocheilus anshuiensis | reverse complement strand
AATTTTTTCTGAACTCTTCCCCAGATGTGTGGCTTGACACAAACCTGTTTCTGAGCTCTACAGACAGTTATTTTGACCCCAGGGCTTGGTTTTTGCTCTGATATGCATTGTCAGCTGTTAGACCTTTTATTAAGACGTGTGTGCCTTTCCAAATCATACCCATTCAATTGAATTTGCCAGAGTTTAACTTCACTCGAAGTGTAGTAACATCTACAAGTAATATGAATGCTCCTGAGCCAAATTTCAACTGTCTCAGATAAGGGTATGAATACGTATGCAATGGAATCATTTAAGTTTTTTATTTTTAATAAATTTGCAAAGATGTTAAAAATCTGTTTTTTGCTTAGTCATTATGGTGCATGGAGTGTAGATTGATGTGGGGAAAAAAAATAAATTAAAGCAGTTTAACATAAGGCAGCAACAAAACAAAATGTGAAAAAAATGAAGGGGTATGAATACATTCGCAAGGCACTGTAAAATATACTTTTGTTTGCCGTGTTTGTTGTTGCACAGTGTGTGTTAGTCTAAAAAAAAAAAAAAGGGGGGGGAGGAAAAAAAAAACCAAAAAAAAAAAAAAAAAATGGAAAGACTTCTGCATATTTTGATAAAAATAAAATAAATAAAAATGAAAATAAATAAATAACATGGATGTATGAATAAACAAAAACAAACAAAACAGCAGAAGCGTAATCAGTTGAAATATTGAGCACAATATAAAGGCTGTTTTTTTCTGAGTTCACTGCTGTCAGGACTCAGCTGCGAGTTTCTGCTCAGAAAGCCAATAAGCAGCACAAAACAGAGGCGCAGTTTGATTTTCTTACCTTTGAGATGCTGTCGGAGCAGGAGAAGCCCGACTCAAAGTCGAGTGTGAAGCACAGGATCTTGCCTTGACTGCTGCACATGTAGCTCTTTGACTGCAGTGGAAGAACAACAGAAATATTTACACAGAAAGCTCACCAGCACATTGTTTGCTGTAAACACTTTAAAAACAACAGACCAACAGATGTAGATTCATAGTTTGGGTTAAACAAATCAATTTTGCTTGGTTGGAACAGCAGCATTTTTAGTAGTTTTAGTTTTTTATATATATGTCTATATAATTTTTATTCTTTTTAGTACCATTTTAGTATCAAGTAAAAAAAAAATAAAACAAAAAAATCAATAAAAAATAAAATGCTCTAAAATTAAAAAAATTGATTTTAGTTAAAGTTTTAGTCATTTTGTTGTTTGAATGATTTTCAGAAGTTTTTGTGTCTATAGTTTTTTATTATTTTTTCAGTTTCAGTTATTTTAGTACCATTTTAGTATCAAGTAAAAAAAAAAAAAAATTACTAAAATTTAAAGTGATTAATTTTCTAATTTATTTTTTTGTTTTTATAAATTTTAGTAGTTTGTTTTTTATATGTCTATATAGTTTTTATTTCAGTACCATTTTAGCATCAAGTTAAACAAATAATAATGATAATAATAAAAAAGTACTAAAATCATAAAATGTATATATAGTTTTTTATTATATTTTTATTTCAGCTTTATTTTTTTATGATGGTACATCGAGTTAAACTAAATTAACATGAGAAATGTTGCTTTGGCAAGTAGCTGAAATAAAAACATGTTTTATATTATATACTGTATATATATATTTTTTATTTCGGCATTTTTTAAATGGTTTTAATATTAATTTCAGCTTTATTTTTAGTTGGGACTCTTATCGAACCCAGCACTGAGCTCTGAATGCAGTATGAACTTGATAAGCACAGACGGTCTCTCTCATGAAGGTCTCCCACTGCTGCTCTTCATCATAGGAAGCATGGAGTGTTTACTCTCAGCACAGACGTGCCGTCGTGTTATAAGCAGCACATGAAATCCAGCTGCCAGAGGAAGCAAACGCTAGCGAAGTGGATTTGCAGCGCTTACCGTCTCCTCGCCTGTCACAAGTAAAGCACTGAATACACGCTGCTAATTGGAGAGCTTCTCCTGAGGGATGGGAAAAACACAGATTGAGGTTTGTCGAGGATTTCCTTGTCATGCTGAGTGAAGAGAACGTCCCAGCATGCTGCAAATGTGCCTCATTTCTGCTCTGCTGTCTGTGAGACCACATGCAGACGCTACATAAACGGACAAACATGCAACGCTGCACTGTTCTTCATACAAAACCCCTCCTAAACTATAAACACAAGGCTATTTCCCACAACAAAAGAAACGTGTAGTTGTTTTAGTCAATCTAATGAATTGGATTTTCTTTTTTTAATAAGAAAAACATACTCTATTGCAAGTAGGCTATGTAAACCCAATCATTCTATCTATGCTAGCTTGATTTTATGCATCATTGCCTTTTGAAATTCATTAGACTGTAATTCATAATGTAACACAAGTACATTGCTATAAGGTTTAACATGCACTACACCGTAAACTCTTCCTTTACAGTCAGTTCTCTGTTTCAGGTGAGCTACTGTCATGCATTTTGAAGAGAATCTTTTTTTGTTTTTTGTTTTCATTTTAATTTTTGTTTAAAAATTTGGATGAATGCAACAATGCATGCAATGCAGACCGCAAGCCAACTGCATAAAATACACACATCTGGTGTTTTTCTGCCATAGTAACACATGTTAAGTATGTACTGTACAACAGAATTACGCGTTTGCAATGCATTGGCCAATTGTCTGTTTGTATAATTGTCTAAAAGATGTTTCGGTCCCAAGATAATAAGACAAAATCTAGCTGCCTAGAGAACAAACTACTAATCAAGCACTAACTGAAATTCTCTGTCACCTTTAGTTGCATCCCTAAGGACAGCGTCTCATTTCAGCAGATATTTGTTCATTCTTGATGTGGTGAAGCATACAACCCGTCTGCGGATAGTCTGCGATCATGCTGACAAACGCAGAATCAACCTATGTGCTTTTGAAGCTCATGTTAACGTTACGCCGCTCTCACTCATGCATCTCTCTCAGCGCCGTCAATCACTGCGTGCTAAACCAGAGCTGGACAATCATAGACTAACTGATGAAGGACAATAACATCACCAAGAACACAAATCACTGCAACTGCAACTATCCTTAGTGAATGTGACTTTCATCTTAAGCAGTCGTGTTTGTTCAGAGGAGCAGCACTAGGGTCAGATATCTGAACAAATGCACAGCATTAAGTACGGCACTTTTTCTTCCATATTTACTTTAATATTTACAGGTAATCTTAAGTCGCTGGGGTATATTTGTAGCAATAGCCAAAAATACATTATATGGGTCAAAATGATTGATTTCTCTTTTATGCCAAAAATCATTAGGATATTAAGTAAAGATCATGTTCCATGAAGAT
>NW_015557186.1:1816538-1818556 GCF_001515605.1 Sinocyclocheilus anshuiensis | reverse complement strand
TATATATACAGCGTGTTATATATATATATATATATATACACACACACACACACACACACACACAAATATATCTAATATAAATAAATAAGGAAATATTTAATTATGTATAAAATATAATACATTATGTATAAATCTATAAAATACCTAAATATATAAAAATGTATAAATATAATAAAGATATATAAAATACACAAATATCCATCCATCCATCCATCCATCCATCCATCCATCCATCCATCCATCCATCCATCCATCCATCCATCCATCCATCCATCCATCCATCCATCCATCCATCCATCCATCCATCCATCCATCCATCCATCCATCCATCCATCCATCCATCCATCCATCCATCCATCCATCCATCCATCCATCCATCCATCCATCCATCCATCCATCCATCCATCCATCCATCCATCCATCCATCCATCTATCTATCTATCTATCTATCTATCTATCCTCCTTTCGTATGCTCTTTCAGAGCACTACAGTCTTCATTCACATCAGAAGTGGATATTTTCAGTGGATTGGTTTGGTTCAGATCTGACTGTCCATTCATCTAAACCAGATCTCGGCGTCCTGAACCCAGAGGAGTCGTGATCCTGAACTCCCGCTGACTTCCTCACATGAACCCGCTGTATAAAACCATTACACAATCCTTCACACAGCCTCATAAAACTGTCACGCTGTGGTGCTACAGTCGTACAGCGCACAGAGCAGAGCTTAAGGGCGTCTGAGGCGCACGGTGAGCGTTCTGGACGGACGGTGGCAGATAATCAGCGCCGTATTTCCTGCGTGTTTCAGACTGAATCTGGGAGCTTTGCACGTTGCCCTTTCTGTATCAGAGCACTGCAGTGATTTAAATCGCCTCTGACAGCTTCGTTCCTTTGTATTATTTATAAATGTCTGGTTAAGGGTAGCTCATGGGCTCAGAGCTGCTTTCTGACCCTCTGCTTTTCGGCAAACTGGGGAAAAAATGCACTAAAGTCCTTGAATAGACATGTGCTACAGCCCAGAGATAAAATCCAATATACATGATGAGAAGAGGTTCGTGGAAAAAGTTTCAGATGGCCTTAATAAGTCAAGTCAAGTCACCTTTATTTATATAGCGCTTTTAACAATACAGATTCTGTCAAAGCAACTGTACAGCATTAATTAGGAAAATATTGTGTCAATAATGCAAAATGACAACAGTAAACACTCAATTTTCAGTTAAAGGCAGTTCATCACCAATAAGTCTGGATTCATATCCTCTATTACAATTATTAGCTATAAAATGGAGCAAATTCATAAAATTCTTCTTTTAAAACCATTTCATAAGCTGTTGCATTCAATTCAATGAAAGAGCTTACATAAGGATGGATTCATGAACAATTTACCCAGAATTGCATTCAGCCAGTGTTTCATGAATAAGACCCATTCTGTGCAATTTGCTTGAATGTAGTTAACGTGAAAAATATTTGTAATTCTGAATTAAATGGCAATGAATCAGAAAATAAAAATACTGGTCAGTGGTCAGGTTTTAAAACTCTGCTATCAAAGAGTCTGAACCAATCATTACACTTCTGAAAGCACTGGCGCAATAACTTCACAAGAAAACATATTATCTTCATTTAGCTAGTTATGTGGTGGGAATAAAAGTCATAAAATGACACATTTATACGTAAAGACCTACAGAAGACATGTAGACAATATATTTCCAGTGCATATGAAAAAATAAAGCATGGAGCAGCGCAAGACATGCTACCATTCCAACAGAAGTCTTTCCGCATCATTTTATATTAAAGGGGTCATATGATGCTACTAAAAAGAACAGTATTTTGTGTATTTGGTGTAATGAAATGTGTTTATGCGGTTTAAGGTTCAAAAAACACATTATTTTCCACATACTGTACATTATTGTTTCTCCTCTATGCCCCGCCTTTCTGAAACGCATCGATTTTTACAAAGCTCATCGTTCTGAAAAGCGAGGTGTGCTGTGATTGGCCAGCTATCCAGTGCGTTGTGATTGTCCGAAT
>NW_015557186.1:1799947-1816120 GCF_001515605.1 Sinocyclocheilus anshuiensis | reverse complement strand
AGAGCTTGTAACACTCCAAAGAGAAAGGAAAAATTTAAATAGCATCATATGACCCCTTTAATATAACAGGTTTCATGTGTGAATGTGGCTATTTAAAACATTTGCTACTGTATCACGCTAAATTAGGCTGAATAACACCAACGTCCTGTTAGCACACACTCTTTTACAACTAACAGACTTAATTAGAACAATCAGTCCTCAAAAAAAAAACAAAAAAAAAACACAAAGTAGGGCTGCACTATATATGGAAATAAAATTAATATTGCAATACGGCAATGTGCATGATCTGGTGTTTGTTTCAACATCTCAGTTCATTTACTGTGAATCGAGCCGCTCTGAGACGCTGGAAAAACATATCAAGAGCTGCAGTGTGTAAATGAACACAATGCAGCGATTCACACTGAATCCACAGCGCATATTTATTTGCCATCAAACCGCCAAAATAAAAGCACGATCCAGGGTATTGTAGTTAATTCAAATTAAAGCCATGAAAAAAACATTTTCAGCACTTCCTTATTCTAAAATAGAATAAAATGTAAAAAAAAAAAAAAAAGGTTTTATTTTAGTTTAACATGATGTAATAAAATAAAAATTAATAAAAAAGATATAGACATGTTTAAAACACTACTAAAAATATCAAAAACACAATACAAACTTTAAAATTAAAAGTATAAAAATAAAAAACAAACTCAAAATATGAATAAAACTATAATAGTGCCTCAATGATACTAAACTAACACTAGCTTGATGCTTTAATGTTTGAAAATTGAAAATAATAAGACATTTTAGTACTGTAATTTTCAGTTGTACTATAAATTAAAATTATTTTTATAAATACTTGATTTTTTTACAGCGCAATAGTATTATTACAAATATATTTCTTATTATGTTTAATTTTTTTTAAATCACAATACAAATCATTATTATTATTATTATTATTATTTTATAGTCATATTGAATGGGTCAAAAACAGCAATAACACGGCATCAAGTTGAAAGTTGTTGTTATTTTCAGTTTTTCCCAAATCGTTCAGCCCTTAAAGGATGGTTCACATTTAAAAAGTAAAAAGTCAATTTATCTGCCTTTTTTAAAACGATTTATTAATTTGTATGCACATGCACTCCTCAACAAAATCCCCCCGATCATTCTAGAATGACAAATTCAATATACTGTATATTGCAGAAAAAATATCACAATGCCAGTTTTTTTTTCAATATTGTGCCACCATCCTACAAAGGTCAAACTCATCACATCCCATCACAAGCTGTAATTCTGAGGCGAATTTCACTTGAAAGCGAGCGTCATGTTGATCTGCTCACTATAAAGTGAGCACTGCACACAAATAAATCCATCACAGACTGTCTCATTCACGACGTGCCCTTCAGGGACACGGAAATGCCATCTGGAAATCGCCCTTGAAATAAAGACCAAACGGACACATATAGTAAATTTCACTGTCTTGGCAGCACATCACGATGGTCTATTAGGCCTTTTTGTGGCCTTTACTCCCACAATTAGCCTCGAATAAAACATTAGTGCTGTGTTAGATGAGGATTTTGATTTCTTGCATGGAATATGATACGCAGTTTATCCAGAGAGTCATTAATCTGCTCCTCTAAGCCAAAGTATGAGCGAATCAACGCCGAAGAGCCGCTGGCAGAGCGCTAAACCTACATAATGCTCATGAGCCGTAAATAAATATGCCGTAGCAATGCACACTTGGAGAAAAGAGCAATGTGACGCTCTCCGTTTGACCCCGGGTGGTATTTAAGACGACTTAAATGTGAGTAACGTGAGTCTCCGGAGCCGCTCAGACTTAAATCCCCTTCATCCCGTGAACTTATGTTAGCATATACTTCATAATGGGTGCCCTGCAGGAGTTCACGGGGACACCGGAGATGCGCTAGACCTTTGTGTGCTGGAGGTAATTTAACGGCTCAGCGAGGAGAGGTCTCACAGAAAAGACTCTTCAGAGGAATTTAATTAAAGCAGTAATAACATTTGAAACGCACGAATCAGACACAGACGAGCTCCTGCTCGCGCATGCATTGCACCGCAGTGCTGACAGATGCAGAAATCAATGTTTGACTTGTCATATTCCGCTTTCTCTGTGTTTCATCTCTTGAAGTGGCATTTTAATGCTGATTGACAGGATATATATTTTAAATTAAAGGCCTCATTCTTGTTGCCAAACTGCAAAAAGTGCACAGCATCGCTTTATTATTATTATTACTGTAATGCATTACTGAAAAACAGACGATAATTCTTTTAAGTACAAAAAATACTGCTATTTGATATTGTCAGAACAGGATGATTTTCATGATTGTATTATAGTAATAAGAATAAAGCAATAAAACCCCTTAAATGGCATTTTTATTGATTTCTATTGATGCTTGATTCTGCCAAGAAAATAACATTTAAAAAGTAATTGGGTTCTGACTTTTTTCACTCATTTGCGAGTTTACATCTCACAATTCAGTAAAAAGTCAGAATTGTGTGACAGAAACGTATAAACTCGCAATTCTTTTGCACAATTCTATCGCAAAAGATATAAACTCGCAATTCTGAAAAAAGGCCAAAATGCAAGATATAAACTCCCAATTATGAGAAAAAAAGTCCAACATTTGAGATATAAACTCGCAATTATGAGAAAAAAAATTCCAAAAGGGGAGACATTAATGTGAAATTCTAAGAAACAAAAGTCCAAATTGTGAGATATAAACTCACAATTCTGAGAAAAAGTCCAAAATTAAAGACATAAACTCACGATTCTGAGAAAAAAAAGTCCAAAAGGGAGACACAAACGTGCAATTCTAAGAAAAGAAAGTCCAAGTTGTGAGATATAAACTTGCAATTCTGAAAAAAAGTCCAAAGTGCAAGATATAAACACAATTCTGAGGAAAGTCCAAAAAGTGAGACATAAAGTGCAATTCTAAGAAAAAAAACAAAATTGTGAGGTATAAACTTGCAATTTTGAAAAAAAAGGTCCAAAATGCAAGATATAAACATGCAATTCTGAGAAAAAAAAGAAACTGATTTGTTCCCAGTGTTTGTGATGTTTTGTAGGTTTGCGCTCACTCACCCGGACTCTCTGCACCTCCATGAAGACGGCTCTCTGGAAGGCCTTCTCCCACAGCACCAGCTCGGAGCCCAGCTCCACGCTGCAGCAGAAGCTCTGGCCGTGACCCACCAGCACACTGAAGCAGAAGGGTTCACTGTCCCGCAGCTCACCGTCCTGCTGGAGCCCCAGATAAAACTTGGTCTGTATCCAGCAGTCTTCAGCTATCCACAGCTAGACAGCAACGAAAGAGACACAGTGAGCCAAACACATTATTGTTCTAACTTTTTTTGGATTCTATATAACTATAAATATGAATAGATACACTATACTGTTCAAAGGTTTGGGGTCGGTAATATTTTTGTAAGACTGGGCTGCATTTATTTGATCAAAATACAGTAATATTGCGAAATATTACTACAATTTAAAATCACTAATTAAATATATTTTAAGAAGCAATTTATTTCTGTGATGCGCAGCTGTATTTTCAGCATCATTACTCCAGTCTTCAGTGTCACATGATCTTCAGAAATCATTCTAATATGCTGATTTGCTGCTCAAGAAACATTTCTGATTATTATCAATGTTGAAAACAGTTGTGCTGCCAAATATTTTTGTGGAAACCGTGATACATTTTATTTTTCAGGATTCTTTGATGAATAGAAAGTTCATAAGAACAGCGTTTATGTGAAATAGAAATCTTCTGTAACATTATAAGTGTCCTCACTGTCACTTTTGATCAATTTAATGCATCCTTGCTGAATAAAACTTCTTAAAAAAGAAATCCAAGTCCAGACTTCTGAATGGTTGTGTATTTTTGACACATGTAAAAAAATAATTAATTTTTACATTTTTTAATTACTTTTTGTGGTGAGGCAGAGTAAATACAAATCCTTGGTCATCAAAAAAAATCCTTATTGTTAAGCTGAAAACATTATCAAATATACATATATTTGTCATATATTTCATTAAAACAAACAAATAAATACATTTTAATATTTATTTATTTTTAACAAAAAAATTATGAAAACAAATATTTTATTTTTTTAGAATAACGTGCACTGATGAATCATGCACGATAAAACCTGGAATATGTTTTTTTCATTTCATGTTGACTTTAAATAACAAACAAAATAAATACAGAGTAATAATGAGCATCTACTGATAAAAGCCATGCATGTGCGTTTGTACCTTATGAACCTTAAAAAGAACCTCACAGAGGTGAAAACTAGCCTCTGCTTGAGCCCAGTCTGATGCCAAGATCTGATACAAAAACACAGAAAGAAATCATACTGTTACACATCTATGATTAGTGAGCACATAGCCGCTTACTTGTTTTCTCGCAGTAACCTGAGGTTGAAGGACTAGTTCACCCGAAAATGAACATGTGCTGAAAATGTGCTCACCCTCAGGACATACGAGACGTAGATGAGTTAGTTTCTTCATCAGATTTGGAGAAATGTAGCATTGCATCACTTGCTCAGCAATGGATGCTCTGCAGTGAATGGGTGCCGTCAGAATGAGAGTCCAAACAGCTGATAAAAACATCACAATAATCCACACCACTCCAGTCCATCAGTTAACATCTGGAGAAGACAAAAGCTGAAACAAATCCAGCATTAAGACATCATTAAAACATCTTGATGGATTTATTTCAGCTTTTGTCTTCTCCAGATGTTAACTGATGGACTGGAGTGGTGTGGATTATTGTGATGTTTTTATCAGCTGTTTGGACTCTCATTCTGACGGCACCCATTCACTGCAGAGGATCCATTGCTGAGCAAGTGATGCAATGCTACATTTCTCCAAATCTGATGAAGAAACAAACTCATCTACATCTTGGATGGCCCCGACAGTGAGGACATTTTCAGCAAATGTTCATTTTCAGGTGAATTGTTCCATTAAGAAAACAAGTGCAAAATGGTGAGGTTTGTGGATCAATTCTACAATCTTTCAACACAAGTCTGTTAACCAATAAGTAATGCAATGTAATGCAGACACTGATTTAGATTCTACTGATTCATGAATTCACTCCTCTGTTTTGGAAAACTAGTTGCACTGGTCATTTGTTTTATTTCTTGCCTTCAGAAATAGATTTCAACGCTGCCATTTCCATTAAAATTCATGCGTATGAAAAAGTTTGCAGTAATTACCTCTTCATGACCTACAGAGACACAACGCTTATTTAACAGTCTGTTCTCTCTGCGCACACCAAGCTAAAGCGGCACAGACTTAAATCTGAAACATAATGAGATGCTAATGAATTTGCTGAATATCTCTCCAGGCTTTAAGTCATGTTAAATGCTATGTTTCCTTAGATTTCTCCCTTTACTAATTCAGTAATGCACATTTAATGAAATGGCAAGAAATATCAGCACAGCGTTATTTTGGTCACAAAATGTATCAAAACCACTTACAATAACATTAATGCAGTCGTAACACAGTCACGTAGAGGACGACGCTGGAGTCAAGCTAAATATCGCATCGCATTAGGAAGTGCAGACGCTAAAATAGCACACAAAACAGTGCCAACACAAAGTGCAGGGCTGTATTTCATAACTGATGAAACTTGTGTCTTCAGGCTTAATGGCAAAGATAAAACATTTGTCACCAATAACGTATGAGTGCGAGGCCTCCGTGGTAATGGCTTCTCCTTGTCACAGCCCATTAGAAAGTAATAGATTGATTATATATAATTAGAATGGATGTCCTGAGTCTCAGAGCAGCAGAGGACAGGTGAGGTTTGGCACAGTCCACAATGCTTTAGGAGGGAAGACACTGGCTGTGTTCAGAACAGCATACTGCAATACTATGTGTGCTATTTCTGCAGTATGTACTATATTTTCCAGTGTAATGTAGTACACTAGTGATTGAAATGCTATTTAGGGTTCCCACATTGACCAAATAATTTCCATGGCTTTTCCAGAAAGAGAAAAGTCATTTATAGAGATTGGTTGGTCAGATTTCTATGGAAGTTTGGATAAAAAAAAAAAAAATAAATAAAAAAAAAAGAGTAATCGCGGCTTTTTTATCTGTCGATTATGATTTTTTTTAACCGCAATTATAAGTTTCAGAATTGCAAATTTAAAAAATCTGAATTGTGAGAAAAAAAGTCG
This sequence comes from Sinocyclocheilus anshuiensis, assembly GCF_001515605.1. Classification (NCBI taxonomy): domain Eukaryota; kingdom Metazoa; phylum Chordata; class Actinopteri; order Cypriniformes; family Cyprinidae; genus Sinocyclocheilus; species Sinocyclocheilus anshuiensis. The sequence continues at coordinate 1,809,946 of NW_015557186.1, read as the reverse complement.
CAATTAAATTTTTTAAAATAAATATTAACTCATAATTCTGAGAAGAATAGTCCAGTTTGTGAGATATAAAATCACAATTGCGAGAGAAGAACTGTACAATTCGCAATTCTGAAGTAAAAAGTCAGAATTGTAAAAAAAAACACAATTAATTAAATTTTGTTTTATTCCATGTTAGAAACAAGCTTCCACAGATTTTCTAATTATTTCAGGTGAAATTATTAATTAAATAAATTAACTATTATAATATAATAATATATAATTTCAAGTGTATGTTTATTTTTTAAAATACATATTTTCATAAATAATACATTTTTTAAATGATATATGTGTGTGTGTATAATTATTAAAATGACAATAATATAATATAATATAATATAATATAATATAATATAATATAATATAAATTGTATAATAATATAAAACTTGTAGGAACCATGAATAGCATGACATGGCAATATTATATTATATTATATTATATTATATTATATGTGACCCTGGACCACAAAACCAGTCATAAGGGTCAATTTCTCGAAATTGAGATTTGTACATCATCTTAAAGCTGAATAAATAAGCTTTCCATTGATGTCTGGTTTGTTAGGATAGAACAATATTTGGTTGAGATACAACTATTTGAAAATCTGGAATCTGAGGGTGCAAAAAAATCTAAATATTGAGAAAATCATCTTTAAAGTTGTCCAAATGAAGTTCTTAGCAATGCATATTACTAATCAAAAATTAAGTTTTGATATATTAACAGTAGGAAATTTACAACATATCTTCATGGAACGTGATCTTTACTTAATATCCTAATGATTTTTGGCATAAAAGAGAAATCAATAATTTTGACCCATACAATGTATTTTTGGCTATTGCTACAAATATACCCCAGAGACTTAAGACTGCTTTTGTGCTCCAGGGTCACATATTACATTACATTACGTTACGTTACGTTACGTTATCCTGACACAGCAACATTAGCTTGAATAAAGGTCAGGTTTTGTGGCAGTTGTTTGTCCAAACATTAGTGCAAGTGTCCAGAAAAGCGCTGCCTGTATCACATCACATCACGTCTCTGAAGACTGTTCGAGTGTTTGTAATGCATGAGCTTACGGGAGGACTCCTGAAGACGAGGAGAGAAGATCCTCTCAGCGCCAGGAACCTGCAGATGTGAAGGGGCTCGACGTCGCCGCCCTGCAGGTGTTCACACACCCAACCCATGTGGACAATCTGAGGAGAAAACATCCAACAGAAGAAACCCATCTGTGTGTGCTCACATCCACAGCCTTTGGATGTCTGCTAAGTAAATACGACTGAATTACTTTCTGCTGCTTATGAATTACTAATCATAATGCAACAGAGAATCAGAAGTCATGACACGATTGCTCTGAGATGTGTTATTTGTGATCTCTCTCATACTGTAATGATAAAAATTGATGAGGCTGCACAATAGGGATAATTACTTTCTGTCCTATGATTTAGATGAATATGTCACTGTACAAATGACCTACCTGATCATCAGGAGAACAGTATTTATTTGCCATTTTTATCTGAAACAAACAAAAACATTTACAAATCAATAACAGTACATTTAATTATATATTAATTAATTCATATATTTACTTATTTATTTATTTTAAAATTAATTGTATACCTTTGTACATTTCACAGATGTACTTAATAATAAAAACAATGATTATTATAATGATTATTAATAACATTATTATATATTTATTTTTTATTCTAGCTTAAAATTATACACTTTTGTACACCTCACAGATTCACTTTACATAAAAAAACTATTATTATTATATGACTATTAGTATCAAAATTATTTATTTATTATTCTTTTATACTTAAAGTTGTACACTTTCTTCACAGATGTTCTTCACAATTCAAAAAAAATATTATTATTTTATTCAGAAGTATTAATGAATTTATTTATTTATTTTGCATTACATTATGCTATTAAAAATTAGAGGGAAGGTTTAAATTTGCTTCATTGTCGTGAAAGTATTACAAATATTTTTTTAATGCAAACTATTTATTTACGTTTTATTTTGTTGTTAAATATTGTCAGGAAAATGCAAATAATTATTATTATAATATGATTATTATAAACAGATTTGTTTTTACTTAAAATTGTACAATTATTATAATATGATTATTGTGATTATAATAGCAATTAATAATAATAATAATAACAGAATTATTTATTTATTTATTCATTTATTTATTTTGCATTACATGATGCTACTAAGCATTAGAGAGGTTAAAATTAGCTTCACTGTCGTGAAAGTAATAACACAAAGTATTAAAAATGCTTCATTTTTATGCAAACTATTTACTTATTCATTTTATTTTGTTGTTAAATATTGCCAGCATAATTCCAGATATTTTTTGTGCGATTCACCTTTATGAGGGAGAGTTGCACTCTGAAAACTCTTACTAATAATGCATTGCTTTTTGTAAAAATGCAGCATAAAGGTCTCTAGAGTTTCTCCAGATTCATGCTCTTTGGCCCCGATTCAACCCAACGCTTGCCAAGAATATTGCCTAACGATCTCATTTCCTGTGTGTTGTTTTAATTAGTGCATGCGCTGATGATCCAATGGGCTTTTTCTGAGGCTGTCACACAGCTGCCTGTTTTATGTGCAATTACTGCGCTGATGTCAGCTAATGACGGAGACAGACGCTGATTGCTAAATGTCCAATTACCAGCTGAGTGTATGTGCGAGCGGATCTGTTATTGTGCTGACCTATAACCTATAAACAGAGCGAGTGACACATGCTCGAGCAGCGAGGATGATGGGAGATGAGTGTCGTTTGACACATTCTGACCCGCTGGCGTATTATCGGCTGATAGGTCGAGTTTGGCTGCGATTCACTGGCGCTCCAGTATACTGTCAATCACTGCTGACAAACAGACTGATTTAGAAAGATTATTACAGCCTCCAAAGTGTTCAAAACACGGGCCTGCACTATACAACTCTAAATATAATGACTAATTATATAGGTTTCAAGGTGACTTTTTAAATGATTTCATTATAGTTATAGGTAATTATCATAATTGATAAGTTTTATTTATAAAGTGCCTTTTCCAAGCTCAAGGTCCCTGTAAAAGGAGAAAATAAATTACTAATAAATATTAAATAATTAAAATTAAATAATAATCTAGAAATAAATGCCATATTATATCAGTTTAATAATAATATTAATTATAATAAATATATAATATAACCCAACACAGCAATGTTACCATAGTTCTAAAATAATAATCTAAAATGTATTATTTTAAATTTATTGTTTAAATTGTAAACTACATCTGTGAATTGTACAAAAGTGTAAAATTAAAATAAAATAAAAATATATTCTGTTAATACTGTTTTTAAAATGAAAGTACATCTGTGAAGTGTACAATTTCAAGTAAAATTATAATAAATACAATTTTATTAATAATAATCTTCATATAATAAATGTACAATTTTAAGTAAATTTTTTTTTTTAATTAATAAAAAAGTAATACATCTTTTTATAATAATCATATACTAATAATTTGTATTTTTTAAATTGGGAAGCACATCTGTGAAGTGTACAAAAGTCTATTTTAAGAATATATAAATTAATAAATTAATCAATCAATAAACAATTTTTAATAATGAAAAATTGTCAAGACAGGATGGTTTTCACTCAAGATGGAAACTTCAGTTTAACTTGAGACGACTCCAAATCATATTTGTGAAGAGCAAAATACATGAAATTGTTTTGCTCTTTGACAAGGTTCATAAAACGAACCTGTGGTTTACAGAAAACTAGCACCAAAAGAAGAAATGAGACGTGACTTAAACTCTCCATCAGATACATCTGCATCTACGCTACGTCCTTTATGCAAAATATGAGGTCTACATTTTCTCTATACATTTGTGAAATACAGCCTGGACGCGTCACCAAGAGTAACTACATAAAAATACGGTGAACTGTATCTCATGCCATGCTGCAGAAGGTCTGAAAACAGCAAAATTCCAGTTGCATATTCATATTTCATCCTGAAAACGGTCATAAAACCTCACCGGCATCCAGTCCAGTGCGTTTGCTGCAGTACTGTACATCAGTGCATGACAAGCGGCATGGGGTTTAATTGTCTTCTTTAGCAACACGTTTCTGCTGTTCTCTGTAGAAGACGGCCGGATCTGCTCTGATCTCTCATGGTTTCTACTGTACATCAGTGCATGACAAGCGGCATGGGGTTTAATTGTCTTCTTTAGCAACACGTTTCTGCTGTTCTCTGTAGAAGACGGCCGGATCTGCTCTGATCTATCATGGTTTCACTTACACTAATGCCGCAGCAGATAATGCATGTTACTTACGCTCTCCTGGGTCAAATCGTTGATATTGGTTGATATTGCTCGAAGCCAGTCTGTGCTTTCAGCTGCAGTGCAAAACTGAAGAACATGCGTGCAAACTCCATCTAAGGCAATGACTTCAAAACTGTTCGATCTGGATGAAGAAAAAACAGGAATATGAAATATCAAATTCACTGATAACAGCACAACTCTAGAATACCAGACTACCACACAAATTATTATTATTATTATTATTATTATCATTATTGTTATTATTATTAAATTAAATACAAGAATAATAATAATATTAACATTGATTAAAATATTATTATTATTATTAAAATGTTATACACTAATAATACTAATAATGATGCATTAATAGTAATACATTCAAATACATTAGCAATAATAATTGTTATTATTATTATTAATATCATCATCATCATCATCATTCAATTAAATATAAAAAGTATTAATACTACTATAATAAATACAATGAATAATAATACAAATACAAATAATGAATTAAATAAATGCATAAAATGAATGTATTATTAATTAAATTTATTATACTGATTGGTTGTTGTTGTTGTTATTATTATTATTATTATTAAAATGAATATACACTAATAATAATGAGAATATTAATGATATATTAAAATAATAAATGAATAAAAGTGTAATTATAAAAGTATTAAATATACAAATTTAGAAAAATAATTAAAGTATGAATATACAATAATAATAATAATAATAATAATAATAATACATTAAACATTATAAAAAAAGAAAGGCATCAATAATAATCCTCATCGTTGTCATTGTCAATCTGACAACATTAGCACACTTCTAGCTGAAACACTCATTGTTGTATATTGTCTACTGCTTCACAAATTATTAAAAAAAAAACAGCATGCAGCTGAATAAAGTCCATATTGCCTGTTAAGGGCACACTCGTACACTAGTGCTCTATAGTGAACAGAGCCATTGTTGCTGGAGTGACTCACTGTGATAAAATACACTCTGGCAGTAATTAGTTCATGATGCAAGATTCGTGTCAGGAACGAAAAGATTCCTGATCAAATCTTCAAGACCACAGAGATGTATTCTATTATTGATGAAGAAATGAATAAGACATCAGAGACATATTGTACATTGCATGAACAGAGACAAATCGATAAGTGTGGTCACGATTTGCACAGTATTGAATCATTGCTTTCGGTTACAGGTGGTTTACAGTACAAATTCACAGATGATTCACATGAATAATAAATAAATAAAAATAAAAAATAGCCAAGTAGATAGATGATAGAAAATGTGCATTACAGTAATGTATTCCAGTAGAAATTTTAAAGATGCTCCATTTGAAAACTAAAAAAATAATAATGACATAAAACCAGATTGTATAAAAAAAATCACAACAACATTGAAACAAAATAAATAAATAAATAGACATTTTAAAACATTAATACTTTCTGCATTTTGGTATTACTTTAAAAACAATTAAGCAAATTTACACTTTCCCTCCAATTCTCAATAACACACTTTAGTGCAAAATAACTAAATACATAATTACATAATATTCATCATACTCTACTAATTATATTACAACCACTAATGATAATACAATTGTAATAAAATAAAATTACTTTTAAATTGTAAAGTGCATCTGTGAATTGTACATTACTCTTTTACAGTACTTTTTTATTGCATTACATTAATGTATTTCCAGTAGAAATTCCCAGATGATGATCCATATGAAATGTAAATGAATTAATAAATAGGTAATAAAACCAGACTGTATACAAATATCATAGCAACATCAACACTGATGGATGGATAGAGTGCATACAAATGCACTCTATCAGACTGTACACAAATTTCAAAGCAATATCAAAACTAATAAATAGGTCATAAAAACAAACAGTATACAAATCTCATAGCAACGTCAAAACTGATAGATGAATGAACGAATGAATGAAGTGTTTTTTAAATTGTACAGTACATCTGTGAAGTGTACAATTGTAATAAAGATGGAATTTTTAGGACTGTATTCCCATTAGAAATTCAAATCAATAAATCAATCAATCAATCAATCAATCCAGGCCACAAAACCAGATTGCATTCAAATCTCCCAGCAATATCAAAAGACTGACCTCACATTTGTCAGTTCAGATTTTGCTACCTGCTTATTTGAGTTTGTTTTAAATGTTCAAAGCTATCAATTCAGATTCTGAGGGATGAGACGCGTCCATTCAGCGCTTGGCCTTTTTCAGATAGAAATTGCCTGGAGACTGCAATGTTCTGCTTGAACTAGCAGCAGACTGTAGCTGAGCTTTTTTTGAGTGACTGACAGAACACAATAAAAAATCTATTAGTCTTCATCGGCCATCGCATACATAGAGAGAGGCTCATAACGAAGAGGAAAGAGCAGCGAGGGAAAGGACGAGAGACTGAAGATGCTTTCGGCTTCTGGGAGCGTCTTACATTCAGTGGGAATGGTACTGGGATGTGAAAACTGAGTATTAAAATGATAAAAAGCTGAAAATCCTTCATGAAAGATGGACTCTTAGATGTTAAAAGTTTAAAAATGCATTCAGTTGCTCCAAAAATATCACTCGAGAAGCCGTATTCAGTGAAAAGTTCTGCTTGATAGAAAAAGTATAGTTGATGGACGGAAAAACAAATCAATAACTACATACTTAACACTGTAAAGCCTGACATATGAAATTTTAGTCCAAAAAAAAAATGTATATATATATTTTTTTATTTTTTGGAGAAATGGAACAGTTTATTGAACCTTTAGACCAAAAAGTGCAGACGATATTTTTAATATGAAAGGCTGATCATCAAACTTGATTGAGGGCCGTGGGTCAAAAGTAAATGTTGCATTTTATCCAATTATTGTTATATTAAAATGCATCAAAAAAAAAAAAAAAAACTTTTTTATTCTAAATTATTTTTTAAACAAATTCATTCCTAATGTTTTTTTGACATTTCAATGCAAAAATAAAACAAAAATATGAATTAGAAGATATACTTCAATGCCATATTTTTTCCTCCTCTTTTCCTCTTAATACGAAGAGTTAAAAATCAAACCTGAATGAGGGCTGTGGGCCAAAAGTAAATAATGCATTAAATCAAATTATGTTATTTTACAATGCATTAAATAAAAAAATTATACTAACAAATAAACAAAAATGTAAATAATTTCTTTAACTAACTTTAAATCAAATTCAACACTATTGTTTTTTGACATTTCAATGCAAAAATAAAACAACGAAAATGTTAAAACAAAAATATAATTTAGAATGGCCTATATGCATCAGTGGCATGTTTTCCCCATTTTTTCTCCTCTTGTATTATGAAAAATGTTTACATATATAATAAGTTTACATATGTGTTTATGTTTTGTATCATATTTGATCTATCAGGTTTTTATGGTTCATATAGTCTGATATAGTGAGAATATGCAGGCCAAAAAAACAGTTTATTCAGAGACTCAAACTTAACAAAAATACGCAATTTGGTGCAGATGCTGATATTTATATGATGAAATTCTGATGCTTGTAATGTAAATCAATGAGATCTTTATAACAGTAGAGCAGATACTGACATAAAATGATCTAAATATCAGTCGTCACTCTATATCTCCAATAACATGTCTCAGTAAGATGAGATTGAAATGATCCAAACATATAATGCAATGATTGAGAGCTGAAGAAATAACCGTGAGATGTTCTGGAGGCTTGTGAAGATCATTCCTCCGCTGAGGAACAGTGAAAGTAAAGCTTCTGGAAACAAACGCTCCTCAAAAGATCCTGAGGATCAGATTTGAGACTCTAAAACATGATTGATGGAGAATCAAGTAAAGCTGAGCTGCTTCAGTCCAGTAAGTGTTCATCTGGAGATATTACTGCAGTTATTCTGACCTTTACTTGATCAAAATCAGTCAAGATTTGACAGCAGAAAGACACGTGAAGCTCCAGCTGAAGCTGGACGTTTGTACAATTACACTAAAAGAGTTTTTACTGGATAAAAAGTCTAAACTATCAATCAGATGACAGAAGGCATGTACAGTAGGTTTTACAGGGTTAAAATCAAAGTTGTCAGACCTGAAACTCCACCTGGAGTCGAGCCCGAGGCACATCGAAATATATTCAGATTATGCATTCTGCCTAATTAAGGATCTGCTTTCCACCTGCTGCAATCACGAGCTTTGAGTTTTAAAGTGCATATTTATAGATATCATTCTGATTTCAATGGCAGATGACTCAAGTTAGAGCCACTTCTTCTCGACCTGCTGCATCGCTGACCTTTCCAGACACGGCATGCCGCTGCATAGATATCGGATTTAACACCGTAGCACCTAAATGAAAAACGCTTGCAAAACCAACACTGGGCAAACCTTGCAGCTCGTGCCGCATCACAGCAGATTACCGTACCTTAATTTGTCAGTTCCAGCTTTGCGTCGAGAGATTCGAGCCATGAACAGAGGGAGGCTGACGGCATCCAGCCAGCGCTTCTCATACTTCGGTTCATTAGCCGAAGGTGAGGAGGGCGACGACGGGGCCTGGATGGAATAAATGAGAGGGAGAGAGTCAGAGGCCAGAGCAGAAACATCTCGTTTTAGTTCCCTTTGATCACAGCGCCAGCGGCCCTGCAACAGCCGCAGGCCACGATCCAAAAGCATCCGCGGTGCTCGGACCCAGCTGATAATAACTCCGGCTCAACGTGATCCTGCAGTATTTTACAAATGAATGAGGATTACAGTTGCCTTACATAAATGCGTGACATTTTTCATGCATATTCACACGCGCACCAGAAGAATTTGGCAGAGAGATGATGAAAGTCTACAGCAGATGAACGTTTCTGTCACTGTATACACATAGTTACAGACTTTGAAAGCTATGAAAGTGCATTTCAGCCACAGAATTCAAATAAATAAATAAAAGCACAGTTTTATCTCCGAAATATGACTTTTTCCTCACAATTCTGAGTTTATACATTGCAATTCTGATTTTTTTTTTTAAGAATTGTAAGAAACTAAGTACAAATTGTGAGATAAAAACTTACAATTACCTTTTTTATTTCTTATTCTGTGGCAGAAACAAAGAAAAACAGAACTGTGATATATAAACACAGATTTTTTTTTTTCTCAAAATTCTGACTTTTTTCTCAGAATTCTGGGTTTATATCTCACAATATTTTTTTTTCCCCCACTACAGAATAAAAAAAAAATTTGAAAAGTAATTGCAGCTTCTTATTTCACAATTTGGATTTTGTTTATATAAACAATTTATAAATAATTGTAAGACATAAACTCAGATTTTGACTTTTTTTTGTCTCAATTGTGACTTTTTTTTTTTATTAGAATTCAGAGTTTACATCTCACAATTCATTTTTTTTGTTGCCACCTTGGAATAAAAATTTAAAAAGGTAACTGCGACAATTCCGACTTTTTTTCTTGCAATTGCAAATTTATATCTCAAAATTTGAAATTTTCTTCTCAGAATTATTATATCACAGTTTGTCAGAATTGCGAGAAAAAAAAGTCTGAATTGTGAGATAAAAACTCAGAATTACAAGGGGAAAAAAATAGGTAAAAAGTCATAATTACCTTTTTTATTTTTATTTTCTGTGGCAAGTCCATAACCAT
>NW_015557186.1:1794627-1799368 GCF_001515605.1 Sinocyclocheilus anshuiensis | reverse complement strand
TCTTTCCTAATGTTGGGATCAGAAGGAAGGCAATGCAAAGACTGTGTTTTTCCACAACTTGGCTCTGAACAGCGTCTTGTTGTCTTCGGATTCATCTTTATCGTTTGGTTTCTGTGTAGACCTGTGTTTGCCTCTCTCATTATTTACACTACATGCGTGAATCGGTGGGCGGGGCTAAATAGGCAGTGATGTAGAAGCAGGCATTGATCTTCTCCTGCGGAGGCGGAGTTTAGCCGCACTATTACATCATAAAGTGGCACATTCCACAAGCTGTCGTTTTGGCAGATTGGCTTTAATATAAGCTGATTGTAGACTAACGAGAAAGTTTTGAGTTCTGAAACGTACAGGATGTTTTTATAGTACAATGACCTCTTATTATGTCAAAAGATCATGGGATTTTTGATTTCTTAGTTGAAACTGACACTTCCTGCTGACAGTAAGCCCCGCCTACTTTGATATATTTGGCCATCTCAATAATTCTGACATTGATGAGCGCTGTTAGACTTTTGAGGCAGACCTGCCTAAAAATGTAACTTTTAAATATTTTTGTCATCCTATCAGCAAACAGAGCGCTCTGTAAAGAGTGATGCAGATCAGTGCAAGATTTTCAAAAATTGGAGGGACAATTTGGCCATTTCTAATTATTGGAGAAAACTTTCCCCCAGTGTCTATGGCAGAAACGGCTTCCACAGACTGCTGCAAATGCTGCTGGGAACCCATAAAATTCAGCTTGTCAAGTCCACAGTTTATAGTCTTCAAAATGTGCAGCCTTAGTGTGCATTATATTTGTGCAATGCTCACTTCAACTGCAAAATCCCATAAGTCATATCAGTATTACTGTAATATTATGCATGACATGCATGAATCTCTCGGATGCAAATAGTCAGTGCAAAGTCGGTAAGCTTATAAATCTCCTCATATCAAATCAAAATCATATTTTTCTGCAAAACACATCAGTACAGGTGCTTCACAGTAGCTGCAGGATGCTTAAGATGGGGATATAGATTTTTGAGTCGTTTCTGACCTTGCTTCTACATGTAATGTTCAGGGCATTTTAGGTTTGTTTTAAAAAGTCAGAAACTAAACTTGAAGAGGTAAAAATGCAACTTGAAGACTTTTGATTTCTTACCGTTTGCATCCAACTACAGCAACACAACTGACAGAGTTATTAGTTAACTAAAACTATAAAAAATGAAATTCTAAAAAATTACTTAACATGAACGTAATAAAATAACATAAACATATTATAACATATGAAATATGTACAAACATAAAAAATGACAAAAACACAATATATAATATATATATATATAATAAAAATACAAAATAATGATAAATAATAAAACATAATATAATAAGTAATAACACCACACTAGCAGGGTTATTAAAGTTTTCCATTAAATAGTCCATTTAAAAAAAAATCATTACTTAAATAAACGGTAACTGGAATAAAATTTGTAATATAAAATAATAATAATAATAATAATAACAATTTAAGCTAGTTACCAAGGCAATACTTTTGATTTTCATAGTTTAACTTGATGTACTAAAATAACTGATTAAATAAAAAATGTATAAATCTATGTACAAATATATAAAAAATAATAAAACTGACAAAACCACACAACACAATTGCTAAAACTAAATTTAAACTGGAAAATATAACAAATACTACAATATATTCAAATAAATTCAGAATATTAATAACTAAACTATAGCAGTGAGACAACATAATTCACATGGCAGATGGGGAAAAAAGATTTAGTTTTCTTTTTCCTCTATAAGAAACTTCTTTGCATAATTACCTTCCTATTTCATCTCTGACTGGATTCTTTCACTTGTGGCTGAATTTTCAAGCCATCACCAATTACATGTGAAGGCCTTTCTCCGGGCATATTCTCCACTCTGCTGTTTATTTGGACCGAGGCTGGATAATTAAACTTGATTTGACTTTCATGTTGAGCTGCTCTAGAAAGAGCCCAGAGATGACACTGAATGAAACATCGCCGGCACGTCAAGACGGATCAGACTGACAGAGCGTCTCTCATGAGGAGCCAAACACCAGCTCTTCATTACGGTTTCTCTTCCATACGTCCAGAGAGGTTCATCACCATACAGCAGTGACATTTCAATATTTCTCTATTATAAACAGCTCCGAATTAGTCCATTGTTGCCATACAGTAAGAGTATTTATTATATATTAAATATTAGGGATGTGCATCTCCATAATGAAGCCGATGCGATACGCATCTCGATGCATAGCCAATGATACGATACATTAAAAATACATATGAAGCAGCTACTGATGCGATGCGATACGGTACGATTCACCCATTACGATACAGTGCGATCCAATTTTGATTTGATTCGATTCAACACAATGCGATGCAATGGAAAAAATATGATCACAGTTTCATAAAACAAGTTTACCAAATAAGCCACGCTTATTTTCAATGATTAATTGTCAAATTATTTGGTTCCATAAAGCTAATTTAACATAGGCCTAGATCAAGCTCTGACTCTCAAGCATTCAAATAACTACATTAAGTTAAAATCACTGAATTAAAAATGAAAATAAATAATAAAGAAAATGACTATATTTTAACTAAGAAATTAATTTGAGCTTAGTAATTAGTATACTAGCTTATATTTGATTTACCCATTACAATAGTCCCTTTACAGTTACTGCTATCATAAAAATACATTTATATGTATAGGTTTAAAATTCTACAAAAGACACATTTAATGACAAATATTTTAGTAAAATGTATCGTTAATGGAACTGCTTTAGCCCCGATTGATTTGTTAGGTTATTTCAAGTAAGTTTTTGGACTTTAATCAAAAAGTACATTTTTAATTCAAGTAAATTTCATTAATTTTATAAGATTAAATATTAGCATGATTTAATATTTATATTAATATTTAATATATGCCATTTAGCCTTCAAGTGAGTTCATTTGAGTGTTTACGTTAATATATATATTCTTAATAATCAGTATTTTGACAATTCTCGATATGTAGAGATGGTACAACCAAACTACTAATGAAACTAGTATAGTATATTTTGTAATTATTTCACTATTATTATATAATTATTATATAAGTTTCGTTATACTTGTCGCTTTATGTATTCCCCAATTGTAAGTCGCTTTGCATAAAAGCATCTGCAAAATGACAAAATGTAAATGTTAAGTATGCACCAAAATACCAGATTTATTTGGCATCCCTACCTCCAGATTTGGCAAAAAGAGCTACTATGCTAATTATTGGCAAGTATGTAAATGAATAAATGCTAAAGCACCAGCCCGTCGGCCGATGAAAGCAAAACGCCGTCAATCAGCTCAATGTCACAGCAGCCTGGAGGGGACGACAAGCTCAGAGAATTATAATCACCTGTGGGTGACAAGTTCAAGCACTACAAGATTCATTAATTGATTAGAAGAAAAAAAAACCTTTTGAAGAACACAAGAAAAAGCACAATTATTGTTGAGTCAGCCGTCAGGAGAGTGCTGTGTGTGTTTTTGCACATTTCCATGCCTGCCAAAGGCAGAGAGAGTCAATAGAAGAAAATAATTCATCTGTTTACGCTAATTGGACACAGTAGCTGCCATTCAATGTTTAATAGTGAAGTATCTGTGTACAGTGTTCCTGGAAAGATGCCTTACAAGCTCCCATTCTTCACATTTTTTTTTTTTTTTTTTTTTATGGGCCCTTTTTTTCCATTTTTTTTTTTTTTTTTTTTTATGGGCATACAATGCGTCTATAGAGGAACTTCATTAAAAGAAACAGTTCTGCTCCTGGAGATGCTCTCATTTACACAGAACTGACAAATGAGCAGATCTGAACACACCATGGTGAACTGACAAATATATATATATATAAGCCATAAAAATATAAATTAATGCAATAATTGAATTCAGTTTTAATGCTAAAAATGTGAAATTGTAAAACTAACCATCTGGAATTTTATTGTGAAACTAGTAATAGTTTCATTCCTTATTACAGTGTTACCGAGAATCATATGACAGACTACTTTAGAATATTATGCACTTTTCACACGATTCCCTCACTAACTCTTCACTGAATAATAAGAAATTGCCTTGTTTGTTCTCTTTCTCAGGCTCATGTCTTGATTTAAATGTCAGTGAATTATTCATAACAACTATATGGCCTACATGTATTTTCAACCAAACATTTTGCACACCTCTCTCTGTGACGTGAGGGTCTTTATCTTACTTTCATTTTAAACAAAATGGTACAGTTTTTCTACCTGTCAATGATGATTCAGAAATAAAACGCACCTGAAACCTAATGTTGCTATAGTAAAGAACACAACTTTCATGCGCATCTGACTGAAAGATAAACAGCACGCACTTGTTTTAGCAGAAAGTTTGCTTTATAAAGTAGGTTCAACAGCATTAAGTTAAATAGCGCAAATGTATCATTCAACTGAACTGTGCACATTTGTTTTAGACACTTACATTATTCTCTTGCGCCGTCTGCGCGAGGGCACCCTCTAGCTTCGAGTTCTTGAATGAGCGGTGTTTTCTAGCATCTGATAATGTCAATGATGTGACATGGCAAACACTGTAGAAACCCCATAGTAACGCCCTGGCAAACACCCCAGCAACACCCTGCAACCACCCAGAACACCCCAGCAACCCCATAGCAACGCCCTGACAAACACCCCAGCAACCCCATAGCAACGCTCTGGCAAACACCCCAGCAACCCCATAGCAAC
>NW_015557186.1:1793754-1794318 GCF_001515605.1 Sinocyclocheilus anshuiensis | reverse complement strand
AACACCCCGCAACCCCCCAGAACACCCCAGCAACCCCATAGCAACGCTCTGGCAAACACCCCAGCAACCCCATAGCAACACCCTGCAACCACCCAGAACACCCCAGCAACCCCATAGAAACGCCCTGACAAACACCCAAGCAACCCCATAGCAACACCCTGCAAACACCCAGAACACCCCAGCAATCCAATAGCAATGCCCTGGCAAACACCCCAGCAACCCCATAGCAACACCCTGCAACCACCCCAACCAGCACACCCCAGCAACCCTATAGCAACGCTCTGACAAACATCCCAGCAACCCCATAGCAACGCTCTGGCAAATACCCCAGCAACCCCATAGCAACACCCAGCAACCACCCAGAACACCCCAGCAACCCCATAGCAACACCCTGCAACCAGCCAAAACACCCAAGCAACTCCATAGCAATGCCCTGGCAAACACCCCAGCAACCCCATAGCAACACCCTGCAACCACCCCAGCAACCCTATAGCAACGCTCTGACAAACATCCCAGTAACCCCATAGCAACGCTCTGGCAAACACCCGAGCAACCCCATAGCAA
>NW_015557186.1:1774109-1793283 GCF_001515605.1 Sinocyclocheilus anshuiensis | reverse complement strand
ACCCCAGCAACCCCATAGCAACACCCAGCAACCACCCAGAACACCCCAGCAACCCCATAGCAACACCCTGGCAAACACCCCAGCAACCCCATAGCAACACCCAGAATACCCCAGCAACCCCATAGCAACACCCAGCAACCACCCAGAACACCCCAGCAACCCCATAGCAACACCCTGCAACCACCCAGAACACCCCAGCAACCCCATAGAAACGCCCTGACAAACCCCCCAGCAACCCCACAGCAACGCCCTGCAAACACCCAGAACACCCCAGCAACCCCATAGCAACACCCTGCAACCACCCAAAACACCCAGGCAACCCCATAGCAACGCTCTGACAAACATCCCAGCAAACCCAAAGCAATGCCCTGGCAAACACCCCAGCAACCCTATAGCAATGCTTTGACAAACATCCCAGCAACCCCATAGCAGCGCTCTGACAAACATCCCAGCAACCCCAAAGCAACGTCCTGGCAAACACCCTGGCAAAAAAACTCTACTAACCGAGCTCTGAGCTCTGTTCTATTTATAGACTTTAGGGTCGCATCCAACACAGAAATCTTGATTTGTCGGCGCTCTGAGATCGACTTTCTGATTTTCAGCGCTCTCTCTCTCTCTCTCTCTCTCTCTCTCGCTCTCTCTCTCTGAGGCGTGAATGGATTTTCAGAGGCTGTATGCAGATCTCAGATCTCAGAGCTTCACCTGCTGGCACAGCCGCCGCTTCCCCAGAGTCTCAGTGTCACGCGTGTCATCACTTTAATGTGCAGCATGTAAATCTCTGCGTGTTCATGTGAGCTGTGAGCAGATCGAGTCAGACGTCTGCCTTACCCTTTGCTCTCTGATTTGAATGAGAAAGTGACCGGTGGCTTAACGAGACACAGTGTGTTCGTTCAGATGACGACAGGATATTTTCAGTCTGTCAGGTTGTGTGGCTGCTGCACTCTATTAACTAGCAGCGAGGAGCCTTGGCAATGATATTTCAAGGTCAGAATGAAATACATGACCTCTATATCCTGCTTGAATGGGCCGTTGGTGTAGTTGAGGCTTCTTTTTAGGACAGCAGTGTTATGGATGGTAACTAGCAGTATTTAAAAAAAAGTCTCAATGATAATCTGGGGCCGGGTTGCATCAGCTGTGCATAAATTACAACTTAGCCTAGTTTAAGTTACAACTTATGCTCTACTAAGGTGTTGTGTTGCACCATTAAATAGTTAAAACCTAACTATATGTATAAATTATTTGCAATTCTGACTTTTTTTCTCAGAATTATGACTTTACATCAATTAATAACTCACAATTGCAAATTTACATCTTGCAATTATGAGAGTTTTTTCTGAATTGCAAGTTTATATCTGGCTATTGCAAGTTATTAATTGTGAGGTGTAAACTGAGAATTCTGAGGAAAATTATTTAATTATTAAAACCTCTAATTATTGGACGTTTGTTCAAAACTGCTAACCCTAATTATGAGCAAAAATAATAGTGATGCTCGCCTTAACCAACAGCCCTCAATCTAGAGTCAGTTCCACCTCTCTATCTGACAAAGAGGCCTTTTCAACCTGATTCTGTCATCTGTCTCACTTTCGAGGCTTATGAATAAGCTCCTTAACGGAGGTCATGCTCACAACGATACAAAAGGTGACTTACCGTGTTGCTCGAGTTCCCATTTAAATGCAAACCACTGTCGAAAAGCGGCGAGGACGCCCTGCTGCTCTGATCGCTGGACGGTCCGGGTGAACCTGAGGGAATACGGCAGATTACTACATATTCTATATACATCAGAGCTCATACTGTGTGCAGATCTACTCTAGTGACTCCACACTTCTAAATCCACGCGATATGACATGTATTAGCTTGGCAAGCCGCTTTCTGGGTTGTCATGATGCCATGAACATCAAAATCACAGGAGATTATGGGTATAAGGTGAGTGTGAAATGCACGAGACGCAGGAGTTCCGACACGGGGGTCACTGGAAAATTGCAGAGCACAAAAAGTAAATTTCATGCAGGGGAAACTACAACATGCCATTCTGAAAGTCGTCTTTCTGTCTCATGCAGCACACAGCTGCTCGCTTCAGTCCCGAGAGATTCACCTTCCTGCAGAGTCGATGCTGCCTTCAGATTCGTTCCTACTTCTAACTAGATGAAATGTGACGTTCATTCAAGTAATTTTAGTCCGAAGAAAAAGGGATGACTTGGAAAATCAATTTTTCACTTCATGACAAATACCCAGGATGCTTTCAAGTGATGACATAACAAAACAGAGGTATCTATACACACACACACACACACACACACACACATAAAAAAATAAACGTATAAAAATAGAAATACTAGATGAAAAAAAAAAACAACTAAACTTTACAATTAGGTGTATAACTGACAGTGATGTTATTGTTAACTAAAAATAAGATCATTAAAAATCTTTAAACATTTTAAAAAATCTTTATCAATTAAAATAAATTTTGCTAATTGAAATAAACCTGAAATAAACCTGAGATATTATGCATATTATATATATATATATATATATATATATATATATAAACACACACACACACACACACATATGAATATATTTAAAAAATATAAATATTAGATGAAAAACCTAAACCTTAAAATTAAAATAAGAAATGTTGCTTTGGCAAATAAATGAAAAAAAAAAGTTTACTTAAAATGTTCAACTACTAAAATAACAAATGTCTTAAAAAATGACTAAAATTGCTCAAACAAAATCTGAAAGAAAAAAAAATACATGAAAGCTACATTGAAATATATATAAAAATGACAAAAGCCCATAACAAAATTACTAAAACCTAAAAAATACACAAATAAAAACTGAAAAAAAAAAAATAAAAATGCTCATACAAAATATTAATAAAAACTGACAGTATATAAATAATATTAAAATAACACTGGTACTTAATGTTATATTTGCATATTTTTTCATTATTGTGTTGCTACAGAGAATGATAAGATGAAATGTTGTTCGGTTGCCTAATAAACTGATTAAATTAGTGGCATCGTCTGGTAAGATTTATTGCTGTTCTTCATCAACAGAGCACAAAATGCATTCAAACTAAACTGTATAAGCAACATTTACAATTAAAACTTAATTATGACAAATAACCATAATTCAGCAGCATCACATGTATACTTTGCAGAGAAGACTATCCCAGCGTGCATTGCAACAGTTTCCCATGCGTTTGCCATGCAATTTGTGTTAAATGCAATATTTCTGATTATGGAGAGCATCCAAATCACTCACTAATGAGGTTGCATTTCAGTTAGGATGCTTCCTTTGAAGGCAGCTGCCTGTCCAGACAGTGAGGTTTATAACAGAGCTCAGATGTGAAGCAAACCTACCTAATGGGAGTTTTAAGAAGGCCGGCGCTTCCCTGAGGTAGCGTACAGTGATGGTGACTTCATCCCCTGCCGTCCGCAAAAGATGAACCTTCAAAGAGATATAAAAGAGACAAAACATCCTCCTGACATCAGGATGAGAAGAAGCGCTTGAACTGCATTTAAATGACTGATTCACACCTAATTGAGTCGAGGAGCCTCAACATTTGGATTAAATCAACTCTTCATGCAATCACCATGTAATCTCTCAGAGATTTCTTATAAATGGTTATTACAGCACGCGTCGTGTGACCTCTCCGCTGGGTTCAGGCTACACAAGCAATTACTCCGTCAGTGTCTCGTATCTTCAGATTTCATCATCTCACGCAGGGATTCACAACTTCTTTGCCAGCTGAACCTCTCTGACCTAAAATATTTACTTAAATCTAATTTAAGTAATTTAAATATTGAATAATTTAAATATTTACTTAAGTTAATGTTTCATGTTTTAATGTTTTATGGTCCTCTGATGTCAGCTAATGGTCACATGACATGCAAGAACATGTAAAATTCCATATTTTTTAGTAAGTTTTTGTTTGGTTGTTTATTGTTTTTATTTTTAATATTGTTTTTATTTTTAAAAGATTCATTTTAATTTTACATTTGTATGAATTATTACCCTTTCATAAACTTACAAACACTAGTTTGTGAAACCCTGATCTAACACATAAAAGTGTGTAAGATTCATATCAAATCAATTTGTGTTATACATTTTCATTTTAATTTCGCAACTTATAAAGCGTTAAAATGTGCATGCAATTTACATATTAAGACTACTGTTGGAAATGGCAAATGTAAATTATATAATTTCATTTTCATTTTCCTTTTGCACCAAACTTTGCACGTATGGGTAATGGAAAATGTAAATTTAAATACAGAAATACAATGCCATTTTGAATATTGCGTTGCCATTTTGAATATTGCATTGTCATTTTGCATATTGCATTTTAAATTGAATTTCGCTACCTATATGCTTCCATAAAATAACACTGTTAACTGATGTTGTATTTGTGTATTTTATCATTATTGTGCTGCTACAGAGAATGATGGGAAATGTTGTTTGGTTGCACATAATTTTATTATATGCTTTTGACATTTTGATGTTTTGACGTTTTTTTTTACTATTTTATATATATATAGAGAGAGAGCGAGAGAGAGAGAGAGAGAGAGAGAGAGAGAGAGAGAGAATATTACATTTGAATATTTTTTAACTTATTTTCATTTCAGTTTTAGTTTAAGTAATTCAGCTCACACATATTTCAGTTAATTGCTAAGGCAACAATTCTAATTTTTACAGTTATATATATATATATATATATATATATATATCATAAGTCATATCTGAATGCAGCTTCAGAAACAGGATCAATTCTGATAACATGCTGACTTTTAGACTTCATTTGATCATAACCACAGCAAGAAAAGTGGCTTAATTTGACAAATCTGATGAAAACATGACACACTTGTACAACATTTCCACAGAGAGCTGATGCTAAAAGAAACCACGCATTCGCCAAGAAACCCTCGTGTGTGTTTGAGCCTCAAAACTCAAGATGCCTTCAATCTAAAGCCTGTTTACACTCACAGACATTCATCGCTGGAGGGCAAACAAGGGACATTCCTTTAAATAAGCAATCTTATTGAAAACCAGACATGTTTGAGCTCATACAGAGATATTTTGACTTTTAAACTAGATTATAAAATGTAGAATTATGAGTAACACAATGATAATGACCATGCAGCAAGTGAATATCTATTATAATCTGGCTCTGATCGCTTAATCATATTTAAAAGACTGCTTTAAGAAACCATTCCCATTTTTCCCAATGATCTCATGAGGTTGGTCTCGCATCTCAAACATGAGACACCTACAGTATGTAAAATCCCAGATGAAAAACGTGTATTATTGCTTTTTTTTTGCCCAGGAGACTTTTAATTATGCTTCAATGAAGCATCAACTTTGTCTCAGGCGTTTCTCCTTTGTTTCTCCTCAGACTGTGAACTAACATGAACCAGAGCTATAAAAGCTAACTTAAAAAAAACACCTTATATAAAATACCCTTTAACTGAAATACTAAATATAAAAATAATATATACAATTTTAATAAACGATTAAAAAAAAAAATAAACTTTCAGCAAGATACCAAGGCAACATTTCTCATTTTAATTTAGTTTAAATTAACGTACTAAAATAACTAAAACTGAATTAAAAACTATTAATTATTAATTATTTAATTATTATTACAAAATATATAATAATACACAATATAATTATTATATCTTTAACTAAAATTAAAATGAAAACAGAAAATATAAAATGATATAAATTCAAAATATATATAAAAAACTATAAAAGTATCTCAATGATACTAAAACAACACTGACATGAACAAACCATGAAAGATTGTATTTTTAGAAACGAACATTAACAAAGAATGCTAGATAAATATATTACAAATATTTCAAATAATTAAAAATATATCTGTTCTAAAGGAATGCTAGAAAAATATATTGCTCATTTTTAGCTTTTGCATTAATAATGTTAACAAATGAGGTTGTATTGTAAAGTGTTACCGAAAACGAGTATATCGAGCTATAAATTGAATGTAAAAAGAAGCTCAGATCATTGATGTTAGAGGAACTCGAAATGTTTGAACTCATATTGAGATCTTCTGATCGCAGACACTGGGATCAGAATAAACTCTAAGCAGAAGCTCAATTTGATCTCCACTGATCATTACAGATCTCATTTGTGCTGTTTCTGTACTACAGGATGATTTCTGTCATCTTCTGTCATGGTCAGCTTGTCTTAGTTAGTCTGCGATTGTCCGGGGAAATCGCTAATCACGTCCTCTGACGTCTGGATGGAGATGTGAGGAACAGCTGTCAGGATCACAGAGAAAACCCTGCCGGAGCGAGCGAGTGCTTCTCTCTCGAGATCTGCGTGTGACGAATCTACTCACTATCGATCAGTTACAGCTGAGGCCGTTCAGGGAGAAACAAATCACTCGCTGCTGATATAAAAGGGCCGAGTGCTTCAGTGGAATCTGATTAATTCTGTATCAATGTCATTTCAAGAACACAAACCAAAGAGACGATCAGATACTCACGACTTCCTCGTGTGTACACTTCTCCACGTTAATGCCATTGACCTGCAAATGGAAAAGAAAATATTAAAATAAACATACTGAGATCACAATTCACCGCAAAATCAGATGATTAAAAAAAACTTTTTTTTTTTTGCATTCTGACATAATTTTTTATGACAATTAACCACATTTATTCCACAAATTCTCTTTAATGTAATACAAAATTTTTTTTTTAGAAATATTTTTTGTAAATTTATATACACTACTGTACACAATTTTTTTATGTTTTTGAAAGAAGTCTCTTTGCTCACCACAGCTGCATTTATTTGTTTAAAAATATAGGAAAAACAGTAAAAAAATTTAAATAGGTTTACAATTTAAAATCGCTGAATATCTGTTAAAATGTAATTTATTTCTGTGATCAAAGCTGTATTTTCAGCATCATTACTCCAGTGATCTTCAGAAATCATTCTAATATGCTGATTTGCTGCTCAAGAAACATTTCTGATTATTATCAATGTTGAAAACAGTTGTGCTGCTTCATATTTTGGTGGAAACGGTCATACATTTTATTTTTCAGGTTTCTTTAATGAATAAAAACTTCAAAAGAACAGCATTTATTTGAAATAGAAATATTTTGCAACATTATAGATGTATTTATTGTCACTTTCAATTTTAAATGTAAATGTTAATATTTTAATCCATCCTTGCTGAATAAAAGCATTAATTTATTATTAATTTCATTTTATATATACTGTACACACACACAATATTCAAGGGTACAAAATCATTTTAATTGTATATTTATTCCATTATATAATTTAATAAGAGCCATATATAATTTTAGTTAATGATATAATATAACATTTTATATTTTTGGTTTCATTTTAATCATTTTAACAATTTTTGTGCTATTATAATTATTATTATTATATACACAGCTGTATATAAATATATTAATTATTAAATATACACAGCCATTCAAAAGGTTGAGATCTGTAAGCAATAATTTTTTTTAAAGAAATTATATAATAAGAGCCATAATTTTGTGGCATAAAAACTCTGATTACACTCTCAGTTAGCAGTAAATTTACAGTAAATACAACTTTAAAAATATATACCTCTAACTGAGTTGAAAACATAGTAAAGTACAGCAGCATTTACCCACATCCTCTACTATGAAACTAAAACGCTGCAAGTTCTTTGACTGATTAAATACAAACTGTCCAAATTAACCGAAATGAATCAATTTTACTTCACCTTGTATTGTATGTGTATTTATAGAACCTTTATATAAAGAGCTTCAATGACATTCAAAATGTAACAAAACCATTTGTTTCAGTCGCACCACAGGAACTATTACTCTATTTCTTGCTCTCTCTCTCTCTCTCTCTGTTGCTGTTCCTCTGATTCATACAAAGAGATAAAGGTTAAACCTCCAGTCAAGCCGGAGTAAATGAATCAAGAGGGAAGCGTCATTAAAATTCAGAGGGAACGCTGCTCTAACATGGACCCTTGGCCCCCGAGGGCCGCATCAGGAACGAGAGCGTGCAAAAGCCCGAAACACTGACCTGTAACACGGCGTCGCCGATAAACAGCATCCCCGTCTGATCAGCTGCGGCCCCGGACGGTCCGGCCAGAGGTTAATGGAAAGATTGGGACATAATTACTCATTTAATAGTGCTTTAATGCAATGACATGCAATCAGGATTTGAGTTTGATGAGCCTTTCGATCTAGCAAAGCACTTTGGGACGAGTTTTAGTTCAATGCCTTCTGACAAATATGATGAAACTTCATAAGCTTTCTGGTATCAAGGGCGAATATATTTCTACACTTAGCGTCTCAGAAGTATGAAAGGACAGCGGGAAGCTAATAAAAAGCAATAAAACTGCAAATGCAATGCAGGCCGACATGCACAGAGTCTTGAATTAGCCGTGATTAAAATACATTTGAACTCTATAGCATGCAACGAAGATAAACTGTTCTCAAATACTGATTCTAATCACACATTAGCAGCTGCTGTCAGACACTCGCGATGAATAAACTATAATGCGAGCAAGTGCTAATTATACGGATATCAAATGGACTACATTTAGGCTGTGCAGTGCATTTATTTTAAATGAAAAACAAAAGTAGGAAGTTAGCAGTAAATTTACAGTAAATACAACTTTAAAAATATATACCTCTAACTGAGTTGAAAACATAGTAAAGTACAGCAGCATTTACCCACATCCTCTACTATGAAACTAAAATGCTGCAAGTTCTTTGACTGATTAAATACAAACTGTCCAAATTAACCGAAATGAATCAATTTTACTTCACCTTGTATTGTATGTGTATTTATAGAACCTTTATATAAAGAGCTTCAATGACATTCAAAATGTAACAAAACCATTTGTTTCAGTCGCACCACAGGAACTATTACTCTATTTCTTGCTCTCTCTCTCTCTCTCTCTCTGTTGCTGTTCCTCTGATTCATACAAAGAGATAAAGGTTAAACCTCCAGTCAAGCCGGAGTAAATGAATCAAGAGGGAAGCGTCATTAAAATTCAGAGGGAACGCTGCTCTAACATGGACCCTTGGCCCCCGAGGGCCGCATCAGGAACGAGAGCGTGCAAAAGCCCGAAACACTGACCTGTAACACGGCGTCGCCGATAAACAGCATCCCCGTCTGATCAGCTGCGGCCCCGGACGGTCCGGCCAGAGGTTAATGGAAAGATTGGGACATAATTACTCATTTAATAGTGCTTTAATGCAATGACATGCAATCAGGATTTGGGTTTGATGAGCCTTTCGATCTAGTGAAGCGCTTTGGGATGAATTTCACACAAATCTGGGTTTTAGTTCAATGCGTTTTGACAAATATGATGAAACTTCATAAGCTTTCTGATATCAAGGGCGGATATATTTCTACACTAAGCATCTCAGAAGTAAAAAAGGACAGCGGGAAGCTAATAAAAAACAATAAAACTGCAAATGCAATGCAGCACGACATGCATCAAGTCTTCAATTCGCTGTGATTAAAATACATTTGAACTGTATAGCATGCAACAAAGATAAACCGTTCTCAAATACTGTTCAGCAAGTGCTAATTATATGGATTTCAAAAGGACTACATTTAGGCTGTGCAGTAGGAAGAAAAAAGTAGGAAGAACTGTACCCTACAAGATTGTAGTACACCATATATTACAGGAATAGTTCACCCTCAGGTCATCCAAGATGATGAGTTTGTTTCTTCATCAGATTTGGAGAAATGTAGCATTGCATCAGTGTCTCAGCAATGGATGCTCTGCAGTGAATGGGTGCCGTCAGAATGAGAGTCCAAACAGCTGATAAAAACATCACAATAATCCACACCACTCCAGTCCATCAGTTAACATCTGGAGAAGACATAAGCTGCGTGTTTGTAAGTTTGTGTGTTAGTAAACATGACTGTTTGGCTGCAGCCTTGACGCAACGGGAGTTGTTCTAATTATAAAGCTAATAAACACTTTTCCCGATAACATCATCAAAGATGCAGTAAAAGTTTTGAGAGAGTTCCACATGTAATGCTCATTTCATATGCAAATATGTTATCCAATCACAGTAGTGGGCGTTTCCACTCAAGTCTCACAGGAGACACACCCCTTCCAACATAGCATTCAAATCAGAGGCGAAATTCAGGGTAAAAAAATTACTATTTATATGTAAATTTTGGCCACTTTTGATGAAAAAAACAAAACAAAAAAACATTAAGATTATAAATGCACCTCAAAAAAACATTATAACATAAAACAAGAATATTATTTAGAAAACACATTTCATAATCCCTTTAAGATATTTTTAACTTCAAACCAATGCATCCGGCTAAAATATGAGTCCATAATCCATAATAACGCTTCCTCCAGTGAAAAAGTGAAAATCTCCTGTTGTCTCTCACATCAAAATCCAGCCACATATTTGTTTAGAGCTGTTTTGGCTTGTGGATTACTTGTGGATTATTGTGATGTTTTTATCAGCTGTTTGGACTCTCATTCTGACGGCACCCATTCACTGCAGAGCATCCATTGCTGAGACACTGATGCAATGCTACATTTCTCCAAATCTGATGAAGAACAAACTCGTCTACATCCTGGATGGGCTGAGGGTGAGTGCATTTTCAGCACATTTTAATTTTTGGGCAAACTACTCCTTTAACAGTTATCGCTAGCGCTGTGCTTTGCTTTACAGCGGATGGGAGGAACGCTTGTCATCTTACCTACTTGATCTTTGAAAATCTTTGAGATGACCACAGGCACTTTATGTTCTGCTCCCCCCTGAAATGCATGAAGAGCCGTCAAGGAAATTCACTTCTACATCTTACATCCAGCACTGTTCAAAAATACAAATCTATTGCCTCTTCGAAGATTATTGTGAATAAAACTAATGAGACTTGATCCTTATATCAAGATTCTCTTTGATCTTTAAAAGACTTATATTGCACAATAATTATCTGGCCTGTGGAGATACGCGTGCACTACCTGAGCATGTTTAAATAAGCTCTTTAAAGTGAATGAACGATATTAAAAGAAGCAATCCACACCACTCCAGTCCATCAGTTAACATCTGGAGAAGACATAAGCTGCGTGTTTGTAAGTTTGTGTGTTAGTAAACATGACTGTTTGGCTGCAGCCTTGACGCAACGGGAGTTGTTCTAATTATAAAGCTAATAAACACTTTTCCCGATAACATCATCAAAGATGCAGTAAAAGTTTTGAGAGAGTTCCACATGTAATGCTCATTTCATATGCAAATATGTTATCCAATCACAGTAGTGGGCGTTTCCACTCAAGTCTCACAGGAGACACACCCCTTCCAACATAGCATTCAAATCAGAGGCGAAATTCAGGGTAAAAAAATTACTATTTATATGTAAATTTTGGCCACTTTTGATGAAAAAAACAAAACAAAAAAACATTAAGATTATAAATGCACCTCAAAAAAACATTATAACATAAAACAAGAATATTATTTAGAAAACACATTTCATAATCCCTTTAAGATATTTTTAACTTCAAACCAATGCATCCGGCTAAAATATGAGTCCATAATCCATAATAACGCTTCCTCCAGTGAAAAAGTGAAAATCTCCTGTTGTCTCTCACATCAAAATCCAGCCACATATTTGTTTAGAGCTGTTTTGGCTTGTGGATTACTTGTGGATTATTGTGATGTTTTTATCAGCTGTTTGGACTCTCATTCTGACGGCACCCATTCACTGCAGAGCATCCATTGCTGAGACACTGATGCAATGCTACATTTCTCCAAATCTGATGAAGAACAAACTCGTCTACATCCTGGATGGGCTGAGGGTGAGTGCATTTTCAGCACATTTTAATTTTTGGGCAAACTACTCCTTTAACAGTTATCGCTAGCGCTGTGCTTTGCTTTACAGCGGATGGGAGGAACGCTTGTCATCTTACCTACTTGATCTTTGAAAATCTTTGAGATGACCACAGGCACTTTATGTTCTGCTCCCCCCTGAAATGCATGAAGAGCCGTCAAGGAAATTCACTTCTACATCTTACATCCAGCACTGTTCAAAAATACAAATCTATTGCCTCTTCGAAGATTATTGTGAATAAAACTAATGAGACTTGATCCTTATATCAAGATTCTCTTTGATCTTTAAAAGACTTATATTGCACAATAATTATCTGGCCTGTGGAGATACGCGTGCACTACCTGAGCATGTTTAAATAAGCTCTTTAAAGTGAATGAACGATATTAAAAGAAGCAAAAGACCTACTTTGATACTCAGACCGAGACCTCCAGTCAGCTGTCTTCGAAGTACAACAGTTCTGTGCTTTAAAAAATGGGAATTTAATTGGTAAAATATTCATAGCATCAACCGCATTACACATAATTAAAGAATTGGTCATAAGGCGACACTTACATACATAAAATGTTTATATATACAGGCAATACCAGGCAATAAATAAATTAATTGTACTGTTGATGTGTTCAATGTTTGTTTTTATTAAATAGCATTAACAACAATTTTTAAAATCAGGTAACATCAGGCAAAATAAATAAATATTTCACTGTTTATTTGTCTATTTTTTGAAAGATAACATTAAAAAGACAAAAAGCCTCAACTTTCAAATACAGGTCATATCAGGCAAAAATAAATAAATAAACAAGCACATAAATAGATAAATAAAAAAGAAAGATCCAGGTAATATCAGGGGGAAATTAATAAGTTAATGCATTTTACTGTTTGTGTGTCTAATGTATTTTAAATGAGATTTAAAAAGACAAAAAAGCCTCATATCAGAGGAAGGTAATATAAAGGTAATATCAGGGGAAAAAATAAACAGAAAAAGAAAAAATAAACTTTCAAAAATAAACAAATGAACAAAAAAGAAAAATACATAAATAATGTATCATTTGTTTATGTGTTTAATATTCAATAACATAAAAAAGACAAAGAGCCTTAACTTTCAAATACAGGTAATACCAGGGGAAAATAAATAAATTAACTAATTAATTAGTTAATTAATTTATTTACTGGTGGTCATAATAAATAAATGGGTCAAAGACTAAAATGGGTTTAAGCATAAAAACAATACTGCTTTAAATTGTTGTTTTTCAGAAAAAAAAAATTAAATTAAAAAGTTTTCTGTTTAATGTAATTGTAGTTTTGTTTTTGTTTTTCTGACCAAAAAAATAAATATCATACATTTTCCCCTGATTTACAGAAGACACCCACTAAAATCTCATTCAGTGTAACAATCTTGTCAGGCATATTTACAACAAAAATCAATGTATGACATATTAAAATACTAATTACTTTCACCCCAAATACTAATTAGTTGTTATTTTACATTTTTTAAATTTGCCACTATCCTAGGTTTTGCCCATTTGTCAGTAAGAATGTTTTACTAATTTAAAACCCAATAAAATGTAATATGCTCACTTATTCTTTTATATATTTTAATATGTACAGATCAGAATAAGCATGTTGTTTGAATTTTTACATAACTATAAGTGTTACACTGAATGACAATGGAACATTTCAACGGAATTTTGACATTTTATTCTTCCAAAACTCATTTGAAACCTTAAATGTAGACACTTTACTTTAATTTTAAGTGCTTTCTATGGACAAATAATCACTTTTGTACATTTCTTTTGATTTTTACATCTTACCGTCTTTGACCCAAATACATTTATTTTACTGTTTTTAAATAACATTGAAAAAGACAAAAAAGTCTCAAATTCAAACATTCAAATAGGAACACTTCATAAAACTTTGTCAAATAACATCGAAAGGGTTGCAAACAATTTCACAAAGCTGTATGACAGCCGTAACTTAGACAACCTCAGTTTACAGTCGAAACATCATTGATTACACCATTAGAGAGCTGAGACTTTCCTTTTTACTTTAGTGCATAAAACTCAAAATGTGTTTCTGGGTCAAAATGACTCTAAATGATGGATCAGGTCACGTGTAGTTATAAAACAAATTATAAATATGCTCTAAAACGCACTAATGATGTTGATTATGACTATATTGGGTTCTCTAGCGTGCATTGCACACATGTAATGACTTTCATTGTGTTTTGACAGCATCATGAATGATGATGATGATGATGCATCTCAGGAAACATAATTACACCATTAGAAAAGCTGATGCTTTCCTTTTTACTTTCCTTTAATTGCACAAAACTCAAAATGTGTTTCTGGGTCAAAGTGACTCTAAATGATGGATCAGGTCACGTGTAGTTATAAAACAAATTATAAATATGCTCTAAAACGCACTAATGATGTTGATTATGACTATATTGGGTTCTCTAGCGTGCATTGTACACATGTAATGACTTTCATTGTGTTTTGACAGCATCATGAATGATGATGATGATGATGATGATGATGCATCTCATGCCAACAAACAATAAAGTGGCATGTGCTTCATGACAAGGATGTCAAATGTAATGAAAACTTGTCTAATGGATCTTGTTCTGTAATCTGTCACGAACAAAAAGCACTCTTCTGCTACCGATTGTGATTCACAGTGATGAGCACACAAGAAACGTGCGGCTGAATCGTGATCGAATCGAAGGTAAAGACTCAGTACTTACATTTAAGTCGCCGCCGCTCATGCAAACCACATCCTGTTTCTGTATGATTAACAGCTCTTTCGTTAACTTTACACGAACGTCGTGGGTGTTACTTGTGTGTTCGTCGAACAAAAGTGCAAGTCCGGTTTTCGTCTGTCGAAAAAGCAAAAAAACAAATGTGTTAGAAGACATTATGAGATTTAGATTGATCAATAAATGGTTTAAAATGTAGTAATATCTTGGAAAATCTGTCTAATAAAGAACTGAAGGGATTTCAAAATGACAATGCAAAAACTTAATTCATGCATAACCCGCCATTCAAACAGCTGTTTGTCTTAAAGGAACAGTTCGCTCCAAAATAAACACTTCATCATGCACTCAATGATTTAGGCCCAAATTAAAGATTTATGTATTTGAATTGCATATAAATTTCCTTCCAGTTGTATTACACAGTTTTAACACAAACTAATGTGATGCAGATTTGTCAGTCTAACATAAATAAAAAACTTCTGTAATCGTACTAATACACTAAATGTGTTTTAAATACACAATAACCAGATTTATACATTCATCATCAATAAATCCCATTTGTTTCCATCTCATACATTTGTTCCACAGATAGTCATTTTGTTTACTGTACATACTTTTTAACTGAATTAATTACATTTTTTCACAATTAACGGATGTATGCTGATTCTAAGCAATTTGAAGAAATGCATTTTGAAAATATAATTATTTAAACAAAATCAGATAGATGCACATAATTAATAAGAAACTATTTATTTATTTATCCATGCAGAAATCTGACCTGTTTCATATATATATATATATATATATGAAACATATATATTATAATAATATATATCATATTAAGATTATTAGTTTATATTAAATCTGTATAATCCATGATATTTTAATTACATTTTATAAGCAATTCAAATACATATAAATTTAGGCCTAAATAATTCTTCCACAGGTGAGTTGATGAAAAGCTAGTAATTAATTACTTTAACATTTTAATTTTAAATTTACATTTAGAATAAATAATTTTACAATACGAACAAGTCAAAATAATACACTTACTAAAAAAAGATATTAAAAATATTTTATTTGTTTATCTACATGTCATGTGAACACTAACCAACATCAGTGAACATGCAAAAGTGTTGTTAAATTATTGAAATAATGACTTAAAATCTCATGGGGACTTCAAGTAAATATTTTGGCCTAAAGTGGTTCAGATGACAAAAAAAGTTTGGGAATCCCTGCAACAAATCATATATAAAACATTAATAAAAATATTGTAAAAGTACTAGATTTGACACGTGAACAATATAAATATTGTTGGCTCTTGAATTTCTTTGTTCTTCTTTAATAGGTCGCTTTGGATATGTAAGAATGTAAGTCATATGAGAGCTTTGTGCGGGAAGCTCACTGAAAATCGTTCTCTTTTCAGATGAACCGTTCCTGAAAAGCACACAAGACTGAGATTAATGTAAAAACGCTGGGCTTTTCTTTTTCTGGCAGTGTTTGACTCAACTTTGTGAAGTCGTCTCTGTCTCCTCTGGAAGATAAACTGAATAAATGCAACAGAAAAGTCGCCTGTGGATCTTTCAATTACTTTCAGGTTTTCTCTGAGTCGAGAGAGCTGTGTTAATTCAGTTAACCCACAAAAGCGTCCCGGAGGAGCTTCCCGTGGCTGAAAAATACTCCTCGCAATGGAATCAATTACAATCTTTATTTATCACGCTTCCTGTGGATTCACATCTGCCGTGAGGATCGCTTTCTTCCTGAAGGGTTCCTGATGCTTTCAAACCTGCAACCTGAGCAGAACCCAGCTGAGGAGCTCGAAACATCAACGTCTTCAGTCATTCTGCAACAGCACGCTTTCTCCTTCAACACATCCATTACAGAGCAGAGAGAACAGCTGCTTAAAACAGCAGCTGCACGAGCATAAAAACACATGATGCTTCTACCAACAGGATTATTTTATAGCAATGTATTTATATATTTTATATAACACTGCAGGGTTGTAATACATTCTCTACTACTTTGGTGAAAATAGAGAACATTATTCTTTCTTATAGCCACAAGAATTTAAAACCAGGGTAACTAAAGTTGAAACTAAAGATAGACAGACAAATAAATAAATACATGTAATACAAAAATATATATATATACAGTATAAATTATTTTTTTTATGTATTTGCCAGGGAAACATTTCCCCTTTTTAATTTAGTTTAACTTCAAACACCAAAATGACTTAAAATAAAACTGAAATAAAAACTATAGGCATATAAAAAAAAAATAATAATAATAAAAATGTCAAAAACAACTATATTACTAAAACTTCAACTACATTTAAAATGAAAACAGAAAATGTAAAAAAAAAAAAAAAAACTATAATAGTATTTAAATGGTACTAAAATATCACTGATGTGAAATAAGCATAAACTAAAATAAAATATTTTTCCCATCTAGTTGCCAAAGTAATAGTTTTTCTTATTCTTAAATTTCTCATTTAGTTTAACTTGTACTAAAATAATTAAATAATAATAATAATGATAATAAAAACTATGTAGACATATTTAAAAAATTTAAATGGTGACAAACATACAACTAAATTATTAAAGTTTTAACCAAAAAAAAAAAATGAAATTATCAAAATAAAAACAAATTCAAAACCTTAATAAAACTCAGAGTATTTAAATGATACTAAAATAACACTAATGTGAAATAAATGTTGACTGAAAGTAAAATAAAATTTAACTCGATGTAATAAAATAAATACAACTAAAACTTAAAAATTAAGTTTACTAAGATTAAAACTAAAATTAAAAGTAATAATAATAACAGAAAATATCAAAATTAAAAACTAATTTAAAATATGAACGAAAACAATAGTATTTCAATGATACTAAAATAACACTGATGTACTAAAATAAAATAAAAAAATTTAAAACGATATAGACATTAAAAAAGTAAAAAAATTACAAAAACTTTAAATAAAATTAAAAATAAAAACAGAAAATGTTAAAATAAAAACAAATTCAACATTCAACATTTATAAAGCTATAACAATATCTCAATTATATTAAAATAACACTGGTTTAAAGCATCACTAATATTTTTAGTATGTGAACAATCACAGGCTCAAGAGTGACTTGTATTTCATACACACACAGAATTATTCATTTTCGAGGGATTGACTTTCATATTTCAGTGCAACTGTCACTTCATAAACTTTGCAGGATGTGCTTCGGCTCAACACACTCTCATAAGGAAACATCACTCTAGAGGCATTTATATGTGCAAACATCAGCTTCTGTGTCATTCAGACGCGTTCTAACAGCCAAAGATCGCCTGACAGGAATCTACAAAGAGAAATAACAAGCGGCGGGATGCTTGGTCACGCACAGATGAACACAGCACAGCAAAACCCCCCTCCGTCATGAGACAGAGATGAGAAGAACATCCTCATATTTGCTTCAGAATAACTGACTGTAAGTCAAGTTATCACAGAAATACAGCAGATGAAACTGATTAAATGACTGGGTGATTTTGCAAGAAGAGAGAAACTATATTTAACATAAATACAATGAAGAGCGTTGAGGCTGGCGGCCCCAGATTGCTGTAGTTCAACATTCACTGCATGCTAAAACATCACATTCTTCTGGACAAAATCTCTATAAAATGTGCAACATTACAAAGATTTCAGACTGCAGCTTCGATATTTGACCACTGTTTATGATAAAACTCAGTTGCAGTGACAATAATTTCTTAATTTATGCCAGAAGGGCAAAATCAACATGGAAAATCAAGCAGTAATTTTTGATATTTTGAATAGAATAGCAACATGCATTCAGTCACATCTGCTGCGGTTTATTTGTGTTCACAATGATGCTCTAAACAGTAGGGTTGGGTACCGAACTCGGTACTTTTAAGTAGGGGTCGACCGATTATCGGCCTGGCCGATTATCGGCACCGATATTAAGCATTTTTATGATTATTGGTATCGGTCATTTTCAAAACCGATTCGCTGATAAAATAACTTAATTTTGAAATGCGCTATTTGGCTCTGATGCAGCCTGTCAGAACTCACCACTCTGTGGCCTAAAGCAATCTCCGCCCACCACCCATCTGATTTGTTGGGAGTCATGAGTCCGACCAATCAATGCGGAATTCACTCTCACTCCAAAAGCGCTTGCTAACTGCAGCTGCTTCAGTGATCACGCATCAGTTGTCTCTCAAAGGTAAGGCAGCAGCAGACGTTGCTTAAGTTGCAATAGATCCCAATCCACTAACGTTGCACTGAAGTTGCAAAACACCTCAATATTATCTATGATTTCCGCGATGCAGAAAACGCGGACGGAATCGCGGAATCCAGTCATATAAATGGAATTTACTGTATGACGCGGAATGTCACGGAATTTGTCAAAGTTTGGATGAATTAATCAAAAGTAGGTCAGTACACTTAAATAGAGTCGCAATATGGACTAATATTTGTAAATATTAAGCCGCAAAAATACTATTTAAATATGGATCCAGAATGTTCTGTGTGTCTCTTTGTATGTAAATGGCACAGACGCGCGGTTTTGTTTT
>NW_015557186.1:1773043-1773954 GCF_001515605.1 Sinocyclocheilus anshuiensis | reverse complement strand
AACCCGGGGCCACTCAGTGCTTCTACCCGTTTGAGGTGAGAACACAGGAAGATACCGGCTCCACACGAAGGCTCTAGAATCTAGTGTACGTGTTAGGGCTCGCCCAGCCCGCAGCTCTATAGATATCCGCCAGCGAGGCGCATATATATATATATATATATATATATATATACACACACACATAATGTCATTGTTATTATTAAATATTATGTAGATTATGTGCCTTATTTTCCTTTTAATTTTGAGGTGAAATCCCGTATATATTAGTGCGCGAGCTGCTGAAGTGTCATGTATTTTGTGCAGTGCATGTGTTTGTCCGTCCTGTGATGATGATGATGATGATGAGTCTGGTTCTGACAGACCCACAGTCTCTCTGTTCTGGTCTAGTTCTCTCTCTGGCACCTAAACACATTCTCCCCGGAGACACCGGGATGTAGGTCAAGTGAGTCTCCCGTTAGCGAGAGGATAATTAATCAAAGTTTGGAGTTAGAGAGTGCGGCACACGCTCAACATGCAGGAAAGGTGAGCTTCTGCTATATTTATACAGCGTTTGCAAAGATAGCCAGGAAAGCCTTCATTCTCCGGCAGAGTCTCTGGAGAAATCTGGGCTTAGATGCTTCGCTCAAGGCCACAACTGTGGCTGTCACGGCCTGATGGTTTGGTCGGGACTGAAATCCAGATTTGGCCAAAGACAGATTCTACAGCCAGACATCATGAAATGTCTAACAGGATCACCTCAGACAGGAAAGCAGCTTCACATCTCCTTAAGCAAATGCAAGCAGCTGGTTTCTATGGTACTTTTATATAGTATTCATATTCTTTTATATAGTAGGCCTACTCAAGACACATTTTTTTAATTAAAATCAGCAAATTAATATATATTAGCATAAATACACATACATATATATATA
>NW_015557186.1:1754145-1773033 GCF_001515605.1 Sinocyclocheilus anshuiensis | reverse complement strand
TATATATATATATATATATATATATACACATACATACAGTATATACATACATACATATAAACAAAACAATTTCTAAAGTCAGATCTCATGAAATGTCCAACAATATCTTGCACAGAAAAGCAGCATCACATTTCCTTCAGCAAATGCAAACCATCTAGTTTCTAGAGTACTTTTCACAATGCATTCTGGGGACAGTAGCTATTCTATGGACACTATGACAATGAAAAACTACCAAAAAACACTGTGCGTGACATATGAATAAATGTGACATCCACAAGACATCTACACTGAAGATGCATCTGAATATCTTGCCTGCGTTTGACCACAATGAGAGCAGATCCTGCAGGGAATGGATGTATGGCATATGCTGCTTTTGTCCATATTGGTTTTCATGATTTCTAAATTGAAGGCTGTCAGGAATCAGGAATAACCCGGGAGAAATGCATCGCCATTTCAAATCAAGTACTGACTTGCTTTTGTGCATTCTAGAATAAATCCCATAGAAAGCTACGCTTGGGACCGGCTGGAATAAGAGTATATAGAATGAGATTCTGTGCTACAGTATACTGGATATATATTCAAGTGGTGTGTGTGAGCGACCAAAAAACAGAGTGGGACGCATCTCAAAGAAGACGAGGAGGAACTTTAACCCTTTAACCCTGTCACCCGTCCCCTCTGTGGGACACCTAAGTTTACTTCACATCACAATTAAAAGAACCAAAGACTTAAACTACTTCAGTCTGTGTGCATTGAATTTATTTAATACATGAGTTTCACAATTTGAGTTGAATTACTGAAATAAATGAACTTTTCCACGACATTCTAATTTATTGAGATGCACCTGTATATATCAATTGAAAACTTTAAATCTCAAAATTCATCCTTTGAAACCCATTTTAAAATCAAACATTGCATTACCATGAAAATGGTACATCAATATCATGTTACAAAATGTTTTCGTTCATGAATTATAAAAATGTAAGTTTGGATCGTGCACTTTCACGTCTATGTTCAAAAATGTGAGTGACAGTTAAGGGGTTAAAGCAGTGCAGATTCTGTCCGATTTTTAAAAGAACCAACTTAAGAGTAAAAAAAAATCCACAAACTGTGTCCAAACATCTGAAAATGTTCTGCGCATCCAGTGGAGCATCTAAGAAGAAAGCAATCAATGCATGAGAGCATGGAAGAGTTACATTGGATATTTTTCCTTAACCTGGTAAAGTCTGACATATGAAATGATAGTCAGAAAAAAACTATGCATATGTATTTTGATGAATCATTTTTGATACATCAGGCTTTTATGGCTCATATAGTGAGATATAGTGAGAATATAGAGAAAAAATATATTATTTAGAGGCCCAAACTGAGCAAAATTAGCAAATTTGGTGCAGATGCTGATATTTATATGAACAAAATGTTATGAAATTATGATGCTTGTAATGTAAATCAATGAGATCTTTATAACAGTAGAGCAGATACTGACATAAAATTATATAAATATCAGTCGTCACTCTATATCTCCAATAATCTGTTTTAGTAAGATGAGACTGAAATGATCCAAACATATAATGCAGTGCAATCCAGTGCTGATTGAGAGCTGAAGAAATAACCGTGAGATGTTCTGGAGGCTTGTGAAGATCATTCCTCCGCTGAGGAACAGTGAAAGTAAAGCTTCTGGAAACAAACGCTCCTCAAAAGATCCTGATGATCAGATTTGAGATGCACTGATTTTTCTACAAAATGATTGATGGAGAAAAAAAATGCCTTGACAAAAGGGCACTTTGGGCATCAAGGGGCAGGTGCTCAAGCACTTATTTTAAATTGTAATAATATTTCACCGTTTTACAGTATTTTTGCTCAGATAAACGCAGCCTTGATGAGCAGAAGAGACTACTTTCAAATAATTGCTTTTAAAAAAGCAGATTTCAGTTTACTTTCTTTGGTTTTGGCAAGAGAAAATGATCAATTTCCACACGTCTGCTTTATATAAATCACTTTTCATAGAACTTCAAATAAAAATAACTCTTATATTGTGATGCACACCGTCACTTTGATCCAGAATTACTCACAGAATGATATAAGGCTTTAGTCACGCCACCCACCCCATCTACTGCTGTCTGAAAATGACCTTATCAAGCGACAAAAACTTAGATTTGTTAGATCTGATTTTAAATGCCTTTAAGGTCAATTATCTGCTTATAACGATGATTACTTTTAAGTGTTTGCCATTGTAATTGTGAAATACTGCCACTAATTTGAATTCACTACAAAGGCGGATGAGAGAGCGCCACTGGACGGCTTCAATCAAGATAATAATTAGAAGAAGAATGAAGGTCAACTGCTGTCTGGAGATCAGATCACAGCTGATAATGTGGCACCGCTGCAGGGCTGGAACTCCTCTGAGATCGCCTTTCTCCTCTGTCTTTTGAGGACAGCCGTAATAGTCAATATAGATGCTTTTGCATGTCTGTACCTTATGCAATCCTCATGCATTAGAAAGGGCAAATGTCTGAACAACTGAACGGGCCGTGTGTGTCCTGAGTGCTCAGATAGAACAGTAGTTACCGTATCTCAGCCAGAAATGGTTCAAGCAGCTGGAAGCTGAGCAGACGAGTAAAGCCGAGTGAGCCATAATCATGATTTACTCTTCTAAACAAGAACTACAGCCGAGCAGCGAGCTGAAACAGCATTTGCAACGTTCTCAACTAACAAAAATATGTTCCAAAAATGTTTCTCTAACGTTCCCATTAAGCTATGAGAACATTATTTCTGAATGCTCTCTAAATGCTCAAAACGCTCAGTTCTTTAAATGTGTAAAAATGTTGTGAACGTTAAAAGCAACATTAAGTGGAATGTCACATTTTATTATTTTGCAAACAGCATGGGAATGTTACTTTAGAATTTTCTCAAAACCATCTTAGATTAACTTTCAAATAAATGTCTCCAAAAAATATTCAAATTTAAAAAAAAAAATTTGTACAGGCCAGATAACTTTGAATGAACATTTTATTAACGTTTCTGGAAGAATGTTTGTTAGTTTAACCCTATAAAGCCTACTGTATATTTGATACGAAAGGCCTCCATAAACTTTTGGTCATGCCCAACATTTTTCTAATTTACAGTAGATCTCTATCTTTAAGCCCTTTCAAGCCACAAGCTTTTGAAATCTTGATGTCAAACTCCAGCATTTTTCCAAAAATCCCTGGCGCCTAAAGGGTTAACCGTGGCTTGTGTGCTGCAAACACAAACCAGCTTCATCACTGTGTCTGTCACGCGACTCTGTTCCCCTTTCGGGCTTGAACTGATGGTAAAACTAATGACATTATTTACTGTCTTTACATTTATTTTGAAAGATGAAGCTCGCGATTATGGTAAGAGCGTTACATTTCCGACGAGTGCTTGCGATGTTCAGCCAATCACAATGCACTGGGTCAGCTGGCCAATCAGAGCACAATGCACTTGGTCAGCTGGCCTATCAGAGCAGACTGCGCTTGTCAAAGGAGGGGGCTTTGTAGAAAACGAAGCGTTTGTGAGAGGCGGGGCATAGAGGACCTACAATAATGTACAGTATTTGAAAAATAATGTGTTTTTTGAACATTAAAGCATGTCAACATATTCTGTTACACCAAATACACAAAATAATGATCTTTAAAAAAGCATCATATGACCCCTTTAAAGTTTTTTTTTTTAGATTATTTTACATTTTGTCTAAAGGTTCAATAAACTGTTCCATTAAAAAAAGACTTTTCTGACTATTATTTCATATGTCAGGTTTCTTGCATAATGGTTAACACTCTTGCATAATGACCACCAAACTAACAAGGCAACTGAAATCATGCATGCTTTAGTCAAAAGTTTGAACAGACTTATTTTGAACTTTTTTTCTACATTTATAGAGCCAGCAACGACAAAGTCATGGGTTCAAATCTCAGGAAACACATGTACTGTGTGTACATGTCACTTTATATAAATTCATCTATCAACTATATAAATTATTCAGAGGATATTATTTACTTTACTCAAGTACCATTGAAACCGAATCCCTGTACTTTTACTCAGCTTCATTTCCAAGTCAAAAATTATGCTTTTTATTTCCTACAATTTCATTTAGGCCTCCAAAGTGCAAAGCACAGTTTTTGCAGGTTATCATGATTTCTTTCATCTTTTTGTCCATTAAACTGAGCTTACAAAGCCCATCAAATTACACTCCCGGCTGAACTCATACAGCCAATGACATCCATTTCAGCACATTTAGACACAACTATGGTCACTCGTCCTTGTGAAGAGACGTCTCATCAGTCAGCACAGCACAGTCACTGGCCTAAAGCAAAAGGCTTTAATTAAAAGACGCGGATGACGATGGACTCGAGTGCAACAGCTATAAAATTAACTGAAGTAACTGAACAATTTTAGTAACATGTTTGAGTTTAATTAGAAAGTCTAGTCAATCAATTTCAAAAAGATGCCAAGAAAACATTTACTTTTAAATACTTACGCTAGGATTTTCCAAAGTGTTTTATGCTCACCAAGGCTGCATTTATTGAGTTAAAAACACAGTAAAAGCAGTACTATTGTGAAATATTTTTACCATTTAAAATAACTGTTTTATGTTTGAATATATAGTAAAATGTAATTTATTTCTGTGATCAAAGCTGAATTTTCAGCATCATTACTCCAGTCTTCAGTGTCGCATGATCTTCAGAAATCATTCTAATATGCTGATATTTCTTATTATTAATGTTGAAAATTGTTATTTTTGTATCAATATACAACATACTAATATATATATATATATATATATATATATATAGATTATAGTTTTTGTTAATATTTTGAATTAGACTTTATTTTTTTCTGTTTTCTTTTTAATTTAGTTGAGTTTTAATAATTTATTAATTTATTAACCAAGGTTTAGTAATTTTTTTTATGTGTTTTTGTCATTTTGTAGTTTTTACATATATTTTTATTTGTCTATTTTATCTTGTTTTGGTTTTATTATTTATATTATATTTTATTACGTTTGTTTTTTGTTTTTTTTTTTTTTTTCAGTAGTAATGAAAAATTATAAAAAAATATATAAAATAAAATATAAAATAAAAATCAAATCATTCTAATATGCTGATTTGCTGCATTTCTTAGTTTCAAAGTTGAAAACAGTTCATCATTTTTGTTGAAACCATATTTTTGTTCACAATTCTTTGATTAATAGAAATTAAAAAAGATTCAGTGCATCCTCGCTGAATAAAACTATTAATTTCTTAAAATAATAATAATAATAATAAAATCTTACTGACCCAAACATTTGAACTCAAGTATGTTCTTGGCCACACAGTTTGTCTTTTGAAGCAAAATCGACAGCATCAACTTCAACTCAAGCATAAAATCTCTGTACTTTTTCCCACCCCAGGAAATAAAGGCTTTGTCTTTGAACTCGAACCCTTTGTGTTCGTATGGAAATCCTTGCTGCCCACATAGTGAGGAGAAACCCATCATTCTGTTCACCCGAGGCTTCAGCACGCCAAGTCTTATCAGTAAAGGTCAAAAACACTTTCAGCATGCAACTCAATATTAAATTACAATATTTCATTTGACCAATTCTGCATCAATAACCAACTATTAATAAACCCCGCATCCTTGATTATCTCACACTCCATGCTCCCGGCACCCTCATTTTCTCCAAAAACATTGCAATCATCAAACTCCGCATTATGAAGTAACATTTAGGCGAGGTAAGTTTCCAAATGTGAAATGGAGCTCATTAAAATTCATACCTGTCGTGAATCAAAATGGAAATGAAAAGGCAAGGCTGGGCTCAGTGACAAATATGCGGCGGAAAAGAGCCGTCTTTTTACAGGCTGAGTAAACATATCAGGACAGTATTAATAGAGTGCAGTCGTTTAAGAGCTGAGCATGTATTACGAAGAGAGAGAGAGAGAGATATTAAACACCGCAGTGGCGATTCACAGATAAAGACGACACCCAACAGCTCACATGCAGTTTTACATTAAGGTTGACTAATTGCCCCGGCTGTGACTCTATTACAATCTATCACGTCACGCTGGAAGTAAATCACCGCGGCCCCGGGGACGAATCGCAATAGATTTGTGTTGCAGCGGAGCTGAAAATGGCCAAACGCTGTGCATCAGATTCATTATGTTCATAATGCAATTATTAGTGGTGCTAGATGAAACCTCTAACACTAAGCGTTAACCCATAAAACCTGACATAAGAAATAATGGTCAGAAAATCATTTTTCTATTGAACCATTTGGAAGTTTGCATTGTTTTTTGTTGAGTATCATATTTGATACATCAGCTTTTGTGGGTAATAGAATATGGAGGAAAAAAAAGCTCAATTTTAATCAGAGACTCAAATTCTGATGCTTGTAATGTAAATCAATGAGATCTTTATAACAGTACAACAGATACTGACATAAAATCATAAAATGATAATAAATATCAGTCGTCACTCTATATCTCCCAATAATATGCCATATAGCACAAAAAAAGTTTCTTAGTACTTTTGTCTAAACATTCCTAAATCAAGAGATATTTACTTGTCAGAAAAATGTCATAAAAAGTATTTTTCTGAAAAATGCATCAAAATGCATTTTTTGCTTAAAACGTTAAAAAATATCTGCCAATGGGGTCAGAAAAATATATTGTTTTCCCTTTGAAGTGAGTTTATTTTTTCTTGCCTCATTGACAGATTTTTTTTTTAAGCAAAAACAAACTAAATTGCAATACATTTTTCTTATCTTTCATAAGTAAATGTTCCTTGATTTAAAAATGTTTAGATATTTGCCTTACAGAAATAGTACAAAAATCATTTTTTTCCAGTGCAGTAAGATGACATTTAAATGCTTAGCTTGATGATCCAAACATATAATGCAATGCAATCCAGTGCTGATTGAGAGCTGAAGAAATAACCGTGAGATGTTCTGGAGGCTTGTGAAGATCATTCCTCCGCTGAGGAACAGTGAAAGTAAAGCTTCTGGAAACAAACGCTCCTCAAAAGATCCTGAGGATCAGATTTGAGACTCTAAAACATGATTGATGGAGAATCAAGTAAAGCTGAGCTGCTTCAGTCCAGTAAGTGTTCATCTGGAGATATTACTGCAGTTATTCTGACCTTTACTTGATCAAAATCAGTCAAGATTTGACAGCAGAAAGACACGAGAAGCTCCAGCTGAAGCTGGACGTTTGTACAATTACACTAAAAAGAACTTTTACTGGATAAAAAACTCTAAACTATCAATCAGACGACAGAAGACATGCAGTAGATTGTGTGCGACAGGTTTAACAGCAACATTTTGATCATGTTGATCATTCAGAGGCCTTGCGTATTAAATATGATACAGTAGACTTTACAGGGTTAAACTTTCATGCCTAATTCATCCTGCTGATTCCTCAAATCATGTGTCGTTGCTTTACTAAGTGATCAGACACACCATTTTCTCCCGAATCATATCTGAAAACCAGAAGATCACAGGAGAGTCAGTCAGTAAAAACACAAAACACCCTAGCAACCACATAGCAACTAACTATCCTTGCTAACAACCCTTACTGTTGCAATACTCCCACAACACATCAGCGCATGGCAGCATGTTTTGCACAGACAAACATCACTCTTATTTTCTGAAAAAAAATTGACTTTTTCTTACCAGGATTATGCATCCCAATTATTATACATCCCTGTTAGAAATACAGCTGCAACTACCAGCTAAAAACCTTGAGTCCTGTCCTGCAGAACATGAATAAAAGATTTGTGACTTTTAAGGTTATCACATTCATGTGCCAATCACAGTCTCCGTAGGGCGCATTTAGCAGAGTCTCCAAATCCCAAAGACCAGCACACAATAACTTTCCAGCAGTGTTGGATCTGAATCAAATTTCACAAATATAAATAAGAGCTGGTTAGATTACATGACAGATTTACAAAGCCAATCTGCACAAGTACACATGTAAGACACATAATTTGTTCTGGCAACAGTTATGCAAGTTCAT
This sequence comes from Sinocyclocheilus anshuiensis, assembly GCF_001515605.1. Lineage (NCBI taxonomy): Eukaryota > Metazoa > Chordata > Actinopteri > Cypriniformes > Cyprinidae > Sinocyclocheilus > Sinocyclocheilus anshuiensis. Next base: position 1,765,027 of record NW_015557186.1, on the reverse strand, counting down.
CTGAAACGTACATCTGTTGCAAGATAAATAACCTAATGTAAATGATCTTCATTCATTCTGACACAGAGATGAAATAAATAAATCAAATACACAGTTTATACACAAGACTGCTTGCAGAGTTGCCAAGGCTGCAGCTTTTCCATGGATTTGCACTCATTTTAAATTGTTTTTAGAGCACAAATTGATGATTTGACAAAGCATACTGTTACTTAAATTGCATATTATATACATAAATGACCTTAAAAATATGCATACATAATTATGCATTGACAAACAATACTATTACTTATATTGCATATTAAATAAGTAAATACAAGTAAAAATATGCACACATACTGTATTGCAAGGTTTAACAAAGCATATTATTACTTAAAGTATATTATATAATGTAACATAAGTAGAAATATGCATGCATATTGCAAAGTGTGATGGTTTGACGAAGCATGCTAATACTTATATTGCATATTATATAAGTAAATATAAGTAAAAACATGCATGCATGTTGAATTGCAAGGTTTGATGTTTGACAATGCATACTATTAATTATGCTGCATATTATATAAGTAAAAATATGCATGCACTTTGCAAGGTTTGATGGTTTGTCATTACATTGCAGGTTTTATAAGTAAATATAAGTAAAAAATATGCATACAAATTGCAAGGGTTGATGGTTTGTCATTACATTGCAGGTTTTATAAGTAAATATAAGTAAAAAATATGCATACAAATTGCAAGGGTTGATGGTTTGTCATTACATTGCAGGTTTTATAAGTAAATATAAGTAAAAAATATGCATACAAATTGCAAGGGTTGATGGTTTGTCATTACATTGCAGGTTTTATAAGTAAATATAAGTACAAAAAATATGCATGCATGCTGTACTGCGAGGTTTGATAAAGCATACTTTACTTACATTGACTTATATAACATGCAATAGGAGTACAAATATGCATACATATTGCAAGGTTTGACATTATAAATATAAGTAAAAATGTGCATACAAATTGCAAGGTTTAATGGCTTGACATAAGCAATACTATTACTTATATGACATATTTGATAAATAAGTAAAAATATGCATACATGTTGCAAAGTTTGATGGTTTGACATTATATCGCATATCATGCATTTCATATCATATTGCATATATTGCATATAAACAAATAAAAATTAGCATATATTTTGCAAAGATTGGTGGTTTGACAAAGCATACTATTACTTATACCACATATAATAAGTCAAATAAAAGTAAAAAATATGCATACATGAGTGTGTTTTAGTATTTTGGAGTATTTTTACATACAATCTTTGTTTGAAATAATTACACTTACATAATTTCTATTCTATGGGCATGTGAATCTGCAGGAAAATGAAAAAGCAGCACAGTACTGTATGCATTTGCATCATAAGCAACCCTCTACTGCTCCCTAAATATTACAAGGCATCATAGAAATGGTGATGATGTCGGGTTTTGTTTTCTCACTATGAACTTGAGTTTTTTTTTTTTTTTTTACTTTGAACAATTTAATAATGCTATCTAGCTCTTCAAAAGAAAGAAAGCTGAAATGCATAATAAGGACTCTTAAATCTGTGCTTTGTAAGTGGTATAGCTTGAGTTTTGGCTAAGTCTTTGTCATGCAGACCTGGCAACCCTCATCATTCACTCAACTAAGCAGGGTGTACACCCAGAACTAAGCGGGTTTATCACACGACCACAGTTCATCTAAAAAAGATCAGCAAAAAATCAGATCAAAGGTGAAGCCTCCAAATCATATCTGCACAAGCGAAATGAGAATAACTGCTATATGCGGTGTTTCTCAATGAAATGACAACACTCTGCTCTCTTAATCTGAGGAGGTATCAATAGAAAGATTTCAGTAACTGGATGCAGCTCAGGAACAAATTTATGAGGAAAAAATGAAAACTCATTATTGATTTCTGCTCTTACAGACATCCAATCTCTTGATGGTTTCCCAGTGGTTCTGTTTTTGGGCAAAAACTGTAAGTTCTTTTCAAATCCAAAAGCAGTGAGCCAGCATTTATCGATACCTCGGGAAACCCTTCAAACCCTCCAACCTGATAAAGACATACTGCAGTGTCACTGGCAAGACTCCATTTTTAAGAAAAACCACAAAAGGGCACTAGAAATAGGACAGAATGCGTTAAAACAAATAAAGCAAGTGAGCAGCAATCTCTAACAGCAGTTTCAATGCATTGACTGAGAAATCTTTTGAGAGGACATCTCCAAACACCTCAAGAATAGTGCGAATGAAGCTACTCCACACTGTCACACATCATTATCTCCACAAAGAGGAATACAGCAAATGAGAACAATAGCACAAAAAACTCATTTTGCATTGAGATTACACAGTCACCTCAAATCTACTAGGATTTGTTCTGTCAGTTACGCAACATTTCCTGCATGGTTTTATTGTTGTTTTCTTAATCAACAATGCTGTGGCAAAAAAAAAAAAAAGTATATCCCATTTATTTTACATTAATAGCTCATTATCTGACCTCATTTACATTAAAAAAAACGAATTATTATACACTGGCATGGACTGACTTTGCACCTTATTTTAAGTGCAAAAATGTCAATATATTCCATAAATATACTGTATAAACCAAAAATGCCAAAAGCCTAAATATACTGTCAACTCAAGTGCTCAGAAATGTCAAGTGTGTCATTCACATACAAAATAATTGGCTGACTTCATATCTGCAAAGCACCTTTTTAAAATGCATACAGTATATGACCAAAAAAAAAGTTAACTCAAAAGATAATAATAAAACCTAGCTGCCTAAAAAATAACCTAAAATAAAAAAATAGGTGCAAATAGCTAGTTATCCTTTCAAATCATGTCAATAATTAGTCACTTTTTTTTATGTGCAATGCAACTGAGTATATTATATTTCACCATATAAGATCTGTAACTACAAATGTCATTCCCAAACATCTTTTCCAATGCACAAAATGAGAAAAAGTGCACACAAAAGACAATAAAACAGCATATAACTGACTCATATACAATAATTCTGCAATAAAGCTTTTAACTAGGAACATTTGAATAAATATTGAGTATAATTTTTTCTATATAATTCATACAAATTAGCCACCAGTTCCCCAAAACGTGGCACCTCGGTGATCTCATCCATAACAAAGTTAGTTCAGCAATTTACTCTAGTAATCTAAACACTGCATTTATACGACATTTCCCCTGTCTATACACTAGCCGACTGTGTTTTGCGCCTGTTGTGATCCGTCAGCGCGTGAAGTTGAGTTGGATCTGCTCGTCTTACCCATGTTGGCACCAGGAGGCTGGCGGGTCTCTCTAGCAGATCAGGCTGATGTTTGGCGGCTGCGTTCATCTCCCATGCAGCCTCTGGTTCGGTGCACTGAAGTCACACACACTTGGATCTGTCATTTATATCCAGTGATGGCCGGGCATCGTGCTCAGCCTGTTGGGAAGGACGCGGCTCCAGGGTCCAGCATCCAAATGAACCTTCAGGAGACCAGCGGCTCTTTGCGAATCTGTGCGGTGTTTAAAGGCGCATCCGCGCAGAGCTGAAGCAGTGAGAGTGCTGTGGTTATTCCTGCGAGTTGGAAAGAGACGCGTCGCGCTCGAGGATCGGAGCGCAAATGTTGAGCGCGTTTCCTCCTGCTGCCTCAGTTATGATGAGCCCTTCAGCTCGAGCTCATTTAACCCATCACTGACTGAACTCTACACACTTAACTAGGGCTGGGCGATATGTCGAGATATTCACGGCATGTTTATGATGCAAAGCAGCATCGTGATGATTGCGTTTGCATTTTGCAATGCTATTTTAATTCAGTCAAGTTTCCAAAACACCGCGTCATTGGTCTGGTTTCTTCAGTGCAATGCTCCCCTTTCATGGTGTTTTAACAGCATCTCATTTAAACTTGATTTGAGTAGCGAAATTTGGGTTGGTAAGTTTGATTCATTTCTGCAAATGAATTCAAACTTCAATGAATCGGTTCGAAATTCACTCAAGATTCGAGTCGTTTCGCCATAGCTGAAAGTGATTCCATGTCAAAATATCTTCGTAGCACATAAAATGTACTTTTGTGCATTGGCTTTTGGTTGAAATATGAAGCAAATAACTGCATTTTGGTGATATTGAAATATATAACTGTTTATTTATTTAATATCAACAACGTTACTTAGACATCATAGAGCAGGGTTAGTTAACTAAAAGTAGAACAACAAAACAAGTCAACACTTCATAAACACTTCAACTTATTTCAGCTAGATGCCAAGGCAACATTTCTCGTTTTATTTCTTGATGTACTGAAATAACAAACTAAAAATTAATTTAAAAACTATATAGACTATACAAAAACTGAGAAAAATGACAAAAACACACAACAAAATTACTAAATCATTAACTAAAATTAAATTGAAAACAAAATATAAAAAGGAATTCAAAACACCAAAAAAACTGTCAGTGACACTAAAATAACCCTGCCATAGAGCTGTCTTTTCATGTTTACATATGTAAATAACCTAATATCAATGCATTAATTTTGGCTATTGCAAATACAGCATACATAAAAAAAAAAAAATCTATGCGATGTAATGTGCCTGCATTAATTTAATGACTAACACATGTTTGATATATGCTATATAACTGAAAACTAGCACATGAAAAAGCACATGAAACAAATGCAAAACTGTAGTCATGTAACATGTATCTTGAGTGCATATTCATTCATCTTTGTATAGTAATCGGCCTAAACATTAACTCTCTTATAAAGCCATAGCATTTCTACTTTCTCTTAATACTAGTATTGATTTCTTGCATGCAATTGTGAAATGCACGGAGAACCAGACTCACTGCCAGAGACATGTTTAAGAGACTTCCCTTTCAATTTCAATGTTCACTGGCCAAAATAATGTGCCATTGACCTAATTATTGTTTGCACTGTACTTTTAAAGTCAGCAGCCTCAGGTTCAGCCCGATTACTAGAAATTAGTAATTAAGCACTACAGTTTAATGCAGAGTGCCAATAAAAAGGAAATTAACAGCACAGCTTTAGTGCTCAAATTATTGGAGCATCTTTAAGCTCTTCGAGCTCAATATTAATTTGTGTAGCGCTCATTTGTGATTTCTTGTTAGTAATTCCAGAACGGACGACTCCTTTCGACAAAATGCTTTGCTCTTCTTATTGGCCTGATTTGTAGAGAAACAGTTCAGAAATTAAATAAAGATATATAATAGAATTATCAACAAACAACAATAGGTTACGTGCCAAGAGACGATAACGTTCTTTAAAGTCAATGTTTTTATTTAGTGTTATAGATGTGTGAACTTCATTCTTCATTCTCTTAATTCAACAATAGTTCTTCATTCATAGAATTAGAACTATTATTAAAGCAACTGTATGTACGTTTTTTTTTTACCTTTAAATATCAGTTTCAAAATCATTACACTAACTTCTAATAAGGCGAATATCTTCTAGTCACGTGAATTCAGCAAACGAGGCTTCGTAATGAATTTTACTATACTTATTTATATAAAATACAAAAAGTATAATGAAAATTGTTTCTAATTGACGTTGTTTGGCAAGCCCTGCCTAATAACACACAATCACTGCAAATTTTACACAACCTTCAAAATGAATGGAATTTAATTATATAGTAGATCCCATTTAATAGACTTTCATGAAAACATGTAAAAGGTGTCATTGTACATGTTTTGGCTGAGGTTTTCGTTAAATTTGCATTGTTTTTACCACAAGCCTGTGGTGTTTCGAAGCTTCAAAACGGATTCATTTTACGAAACAATTGAATCAATTGATTCAGAGCTTCGAAAAGCTTCCATCACTTTACAGCAGCAACAAATGCACGTGTACAGCTGCACTATAATCATGATAGTGATATATATTAACGACAGTGAATTCCACTCACTTAAATCAAGCATAGCGTTAGTTCTGGCAGGTCATGTTAGTCAAGCTCGCATCAGCTGACTCTCAGCTGATCCCCATCTACCTATAGGAATACAACACCTATCTAAGCATTCATATATAAGGTCCCTCAGTATTATCAGCAGTTTTCGCATTGCTCAATAGCTAATTACCCTCCTCCATCCCCAGCTCCTCCTCTGTCAGTCAGGATTCAGCCTTCTGATTCTCCTTTGAATCAGACTAATTCTAAAATGTGTAAATAAAATTATTGAACTTTAGCAATATCTGCAATACATTATGTTGGTTCTGTTCTGTTTACCCTGGGGGGTTATCGCTGCTCTCATCCATGCTAGGCTGCATGGATGCGCAGGGAGTTCTTGCCCAGATCAGAACCATAGCGCCAATCCAAACTGTATGCTAATTGTCAATAATCTTTGACGATAGTGGTCCTGACAGAACTGTAATAAAAGTTGCAAAAATACACAAAACTACATACAGTTTCTTCAAAACATTACCTTTACAGTTATCGTCCTTGGTGTAAACAGGCATGGATCTTTGCACTGTTCTTTTCCGTGCAAAGACAGTTCATAATAACCAGAATGTCAAGCTCCAAAAATGACAAAAGCAAAGTATTTTTTCTTTGAACATAATTTAAATGTTTAACAAAAAGCCTACTCTTATCAAGACAAAATGCTCTTTTAATGACCCAGACTTTAAGGGCTACAACAGACCTAAAGCATAAAAAAGCCGCCCACTGCAACAAAGCAATTCACAGTTTTTCATGACGCAAACATTTAATAATAGGCCATCACATGATGTCTGACCTGTCAGCGTTTACTGCCCATTACCAGGTACCCCGAGCAGGCGGCATTTCTTTATCAAGCCTTGATGGCTGCTGTGTGCACTGCATGATGGGTTTTCAGTGTCTTGTTTTCGGTTTCCTAATGCGATCACACATACAGGGTGGTAAAGAGCATCCGGGCATCGGGCCAAGCTCGCATCCAACAGTGCATCTCCTGTAGAAATCGCTGGTCACCATCGCTTAAATAGTCTTACTGATAAACATTCATTTCACATGAGCATCTTGGCAGAAGTGCTTCTAAAACACAACGGGGGCAGAGAAACAGAAGGAGGTCACTGGATGGGGAATAAAAGCCGCAGCACCCTTGTTCTGATGCTCCGAGCCGAATGCAACATGACAAAACACTTAGCTAAGGAGGCGGGAGACACCTTTGCATGCACGTGTGAGGCAGTTTTGTTGTTATTCCACGCGTGTCAGGTTGAGGGTCACTCTGGGGAACAAACTTCACATTTTCAGGGAAAGCTGCATCGACAATTTAGCATCAAAGCCTAATTACTCCCTTCACGTTTCCCCCTAGTGCTCGACTAATTAGACTGCAATCTTTACATGCACTATGAAATAACATTTCCAAGCGCTTGTATCTCCGACAATTTGCTGGCAGCTTGTTTTTCAAATAAATAAATACAAAAATAAAAATTAACAGTCTATCTAAAATGTTAATTCTACAATGTGTACATTTTTTCAAATTCTAAAATATTTGTATTTATTATTATTATTATTATGATTATTATTGTTTTTATTTTAATCGTTGTTTAAATTTTAGTAATTATATTATGGAAGCTTGTTTCTGCCACAGGATTATTATTATTATTATTTATTAATTGTGACTTTTTATCTCAAGTCCAGGCCCGGATTAAGAACACATAGGGCCCTGGGGCTATAGCAAACCCAAGGGCCCCCATAGTAGCCTATTTTGGTGCCACAACGTTTTCTGCCACAGGAATAATTCGTTTTTTTTTTTTAATAAAATCTCCAACACAGAGATACAATGAGTATGCACACTAAATATTCCAGGCTACAACACATTAAAATAATAAATACATTATATGAAGTCAAAGCAAACCGGTTTCCAGAAGCAGCAACAACTGTTAAGCATGTACAGCTCCCTTAAGGAGTTTACGTTAAATAGTTTTATTATTAGAAGGTCTTCTTTCTGGCCCTAGAAGAGGAGAATCATCAAGGCTGGACTAGTGCTAAAATTCAGCCCATCTGGCCCACACAGTCCCCCATAAATGTTTACTGGGGTTAGGGCAATTGGAATAAATAAATAATTTATTAATAAATAACGGACGAAAACAAATTATATTTTGAATACTTAAAATGCATTTAACAATATTAATATCCCATTATATTGCAGGCTCTTAATTATTGAAATCATATTTTTCTGCAATTAAAGTTTATTAGAACTATTAAATTCTCCTTTGTAGTTGCCCTAATGAAAAGCTAATTCATGAATCCAGAGTTAACTAAACCTTTATAAAAGTGACTTATTGCCTTTATTTGTCCCAATATTTAATAGGCTATAAGTAATAATGCCATATTTCTACAGTGTCAGTAACTGCATGTTAAATAGCCTAGCTAAATTGCTTATTGTAGCTTCAGCTTCACCACTTTGCTGTTCACATATAAGTGTCGTGTGTCGAATTGAAATGGGCAAGCGCTGCTTATTATCACTTCAATAGAGTGGCGAAAGTGTCGAGCTACAGTCGCGCACATATAATTTGTTATGTAATTATATAAATAATTATGTATGAAGTATTTGTGTTTTTATAAGTGTAGGGGGGCTTTTAATATTTTTATAATGTACTTTGATGTTTATATTTATATGGATCTGGTATTTAAACATTCTTTAAAATGTCTTTAGTATATTTGTGTTTATACATTTTAATAATTTAGGATTTTGAAGTTTTATATTTGGAATGTATATTTCTTCTATGCATTAAATATATTTTTGTTTGTTGATTTTGACTTATTTTTATATTTATATGTATATAATTATTATATTAATGAAGTACAAAACTTGCCATATTTTTTTTAAATGACTTCAATATTAGTACATGTATTAGAAGAATAATGGTTAACTCTTTTAGAAGTAGTACAGTAAAATATCTATAAATAAGATCAGGTGTGTAATCTATATGTATAATCTATATGTTTAAAACATATTTATCTTTTGTTTTATATTTGCACTGTGTATTTTGTATTTGTATGGCCTCTGTATAAAGACTTTTGAAGATGTTTTTCGGTAATTCAAAGTGCTTTACATAAAAGAAAGTAAAATAATCATAAAAAATAATCACAAAAATAAAACAAGGAATTTTAAAACTTTGAAAAAGATTTAAAAATTGATTTAAAATGAATTTAAGGCAGTTAAAAATAGAAAATGATTATACATAAAAATACAGTGCAATAATTTCGGGTTGCATAAAATACAGTTGGTTAACTCTTTTAGAAGTAGTACAGTAAAATATCTATAAATAAGATCAGGTGTATAATCTATATGTATAATCTATATGTTTAAAACATATTTATCTTTTGTTTTATATTTGCACTGTGTATTTTGTATTTGTATGGCCTCTGTATAAAGACTTTTGAAGATGTTTTTCTTGAAGGACATTGAGTGCGGGCTTTTGTGCCTTTTTTCTACGATCTAACTTTTTGTGTCCCATAAATTACAACAAAATATTTAATTATTTTTCTCAGTCTGTTCATTCCTAGAAAAGTCTCATTCACATGACTTTCCAGTTGAAACAAGCGCAGTCCAGCGATCTGCCCACATGAGCTCCAGTAAACATCATAATCTACAAGCCTGTGATGCTTTTTTTGGGAGATGATGATGGTGAAAACTATGCCGGTATGGGGCGATATGATCTAACACAGCGGTTCTGCAATTTCCCAACGATTTCCTGGAAAATGGATCTGTTTTCAGCCGCGATGTCTCACGGCAATGAGGGTAAACAAGTAGTTTTGCTACATGAATATGGTCTAAATGATGTTCCCTCTTTCATTTGACAGATGAGTTTTGAGTCTAGATTTAAATGTGACTAATGTTTTTGCCGCCCGCCAACTGTGGGCGGCAAAATAACTAAAAGTGGATTGCCCTTGTTTTGTGTCGTTATAGGACATATTTTCCCCCTCTCTCCATTTCTACATGCAGTTTGCGTCGTCCCCTCGAGGTTAAGGCTGGCGAAATGTAGAAACTGGCAGAAACTTATTACTGTTTTTTCCCTCCACATTTTCTTCGGTCACTGAATCTTTCCTCTCTTCCAGCCCTAACATTGTCTATTATGGATCAGGGCCGGTTTTGGTCAGAAGCAGGTTGAGAGCTTGTTCTGGAATCCAGCAGCGGTGGGATGGACCCCGGCTTCTCCGAGCACAGTTATTTTCACTCTCAGCAGGGGTTGGTTTGTGTTCGCCCAGCAATTTTCATCGAGGATCAAAATTTTGTGGCTTGCAGGGAGGAGAGAGAAGCTCCAAAGATCTAATTTTTGGACTAAAAACAGCCAAATCTCATGTATTATCTATGGAAATGTGTCCTTTTATGTTTATCATCAAGAGAAGTGACCTCAGGCGCGCGACATCATCTGTGCAATTATTAGAAATTATATACGACGCATAGTTCATCAAACGGCAGGGCATCATATCCATCATCCTCCATTAGAGTCACAGACAACATCATTACCTTTAATTAAAGAGCGAGAGGTCTTTCGTTAAGTGCAAGTCAAGACATAACAGTGTCTTCGCGAACTAGAATTATTATGTAAGTCAGTGGTTCTCAACCAGCAGGTCGTGTTCTAAAACTGACAACTAACTATATAATCAGTTATGAGAGCAAAATAAATAGTCTTATGGACGATTAAAAGGGAGAAACGCTTCACTTTTACTGAATACATTTTGTGGCAAAACCTTCTGTGAACCACAAATTGTGCTACTTATGATAAAAGATAAACAGTTATCATGACAAAACCAGCACTTGGCATTAATATATTGTAAAGGAAAATGAAAATGAAGTGATTTTGTACCTCTTGCTTGTTGTCCTTAGTTTTATGGTTACAGAGAGGTGTTTGACCTAAAAAACACAAAATTAGGTAAAT
>NW_015557186.1:1753712-1754113 GCF_001515605.1 Sinocyclocheilus anshuiensis | reverse complement strand
GACTTGATTTTTAGTTGTTTGACCCCTAGAGTCAAGGTATGCATTCACCTTGAGAACTTCATCTTTGTTTCCAAATTCAATGACTTCAGTTTTCTCCTTGTTTAACTGTAGAAAATGTTTGGCACATCCAAAAAGTCATATAGGTTTGGAACGACAAAGGTGAATAAAGGTGAAATTTCTTTTTTTACATGAATTCTTTCTGTCTGTACTTTTATTTATTTATTTATTTATTTATTGTGTTTAGGGCTGGTGTGGCAGTGTGCCGGACGGTCTTGAGCGGGAGAAGATCAAGGTCCTGTATGGCTTCTGAGGTTCAGGGATCATTAGACACTAAACTGAAACTACTGACAACCTGCGCTGCCTTCCAAAGCCCCAGTGCCTGCTGGGATTTACTGGAACAG
>NW_015557186.1:1737464-1753671 GCF_001515605.1 Sinocyclocheilus anshuiensis | reverse complement strand
CCTGCTGGGATTTACTGGAACAGAGGCAAGGGTTCAGTTAGCTGTGCGGAACAGAGAACACATTCTGACTGAAAACAGCAGCATCACCGCCAGATACAACTCTGCTTTATTAAAAACTACAGAAAACAAAACGTTGATGTTTGGCCATGAACTGACTTTATACAAGAATGTGTGCGAGCAGAACTGAGATCACTGCTAAATATGGATGTCCTGAGCCGATCTCAAGGATTGGGATCGGGGCTGATAAAGCAATTTTTTTTTTACTGATCCGTATCGGCTCTCCTAAGCCCGATCCCATATTTGACGTCATCTGTCATGCCGGTGATGTGGCAGTATGCGCCTTTCAGTAGATTTGCCAACCGCCATTAAAAGGAAAAGGCGACGCTCAAACGTGTATGTTCTGCCGCCATTAAAAGCAAAAGAAGAAATGTGCGTGAGGGCTGTTCTAGCATGTTTTGAGCTTCCGTGTTCAGTGTATTTAATGCACACTTTTGTAACAATCACTCATTTATTTACCGTTTACTTTATCTGCCGTCAGAATATCTTGCTTTGGATTTGACTGACAGCACAAGCTTCATGCTTTCTAACCATATCTCCACTTTTTTGCCTTTTATGTTACAATTATTCTGCTTATTGTACATATAAAATACAAGACGTTTCAGTAGTCCCATATTCCACCAATGTCTTTATGCAGTATGTGTGCACAAACATTTGATTGATTTTAATAACTTTAATGTACTTGAATTGTGCACCAAACACTAGGAATATACAAGTATTGGATCGGGACTCGGTACCCGCAGATACTCAATATTCAGTGATTTGGATCGAATCCGGGCACAATAAACTTGCTCCGGACATCCCTACTGCTAAATTAAAATTCAGATCATCAATTTGCAAACAGGATGTGAAATTGCATTTTTTATTTGAATTTGAGAAAGTAGAATTCAAATGGAATGGAAAAAAATAACACTAATACTAATAATAAAATTGCAAGACAAACAAATAATTAATTTACAAATCAATAATCATTAAGCAAATCATCAAATTACCATAAAAATAAAACTATAGAGAGAGTATTATAATATTATTAAATACTGTTGAGTATGAATGTTTTTTCGAGTTTATAAATCTGAAGACAATGTGGTGACATTTTTACAGTAAAATTAAATTCTGTTTTGATAGCTGTTCATTGTCTTGGCACTATTGAGTACATATAAACACAAATAAATACAAATCTAACCAGGAAAAAAAAATTTTTTCCTACATATCAGGGAATGAATAGGCATAATTAGTCCAAATCAATGGTGTGATTATATTCTGTTGTTGTTTCACTGATTTCCTGTCACTCAAATTCCAGTTCAACAACCTGTGTGACTAATTTAATAAACTCATGAATTGAAAGAAAGCCAAACTTTAAATTATGAATTTTGCCCAGCCCTGCTTTCACACTTCACCATGTATTTGTCGATCTAGTATGTTGTGCATATAAATTGATTTAGGTAAAGGTAATGGGCCATGCATTGACATATTTGTTCTTTTGTCTCAGAATGAATGAGGACTGTGTGTTTCCTAAAGGTCTCCATTTAAAATTGCTGTCTAAAATTGCAGTGCCAAGAAATGGGCAGTTTATCACAGATAAATGCATCTGATGCCCGTGAGCGAAACACAGGTGAGATTTTCACAGGAGCTTCTCAAGGAATTTAAACGGGGCATTTCATTTTATTTTTCCCCATAAGGTGCACTTATGTTAGCAAGGTGTATTGCATCAAAAAGAGTCAGAATTTTGCTTGCAATGCAGGGGGAAAAAAACATTTGTGTCTCTGTTTGCGTACGTGATATTTAGTATCATTGAAATACTATTAAATAATTAAAATTTTTTGAATTACTTTTTATTTTTGTATTTTCCATTTTAATTTTAGTTTAAGTTTTAGTCATTTATTTGTATTTTCTCATTTATATTAGTTATATTGTTTTTTTTTAACTATGCCTATATAGTTTTTATAGTATTTTTTTTCTTCCATTTTTACTTTTAGTTAAATTAGTACATCAAGTTAAACTAAATGGCATTGATATAACTATAATTGAATTTCATTTAACGTTTATTTTATTTAATGTTTTTGGGGTTTTAGTTTTCTAATAAACCTAATATAGTTTATTTCTAGCTTTATAGCTGAGTCTCTATTATTTACTGTTTTTTTTTTTTTTTTAAACATCTCCAAACAAAATTCTGCACTTAGTCCATACATTCTTTGAAAAAATCAAATCCAAAACATGTCTCTAAAAATCATTTGCAGAGTCCTGCAGTTTAGCAGAAGGTGGTCTTATCGTCTGTGCTGCAATGTTTTCTAATGTACAGCATCTATCACACATCTCCATTCTGTTTCCATTCTACTTGCAGCGTTCATGAGAATTTTAATTTCAAATCCTTCATGCTAAAAACCAGCTAGAACAGAATATGCTTCCAGTTTTAAAACAGAAGTTTCAGACTAGATGTCTTTAACGTGTGCCTGCTTTGAAGAAGACATTCTTTCATTCGCTTCATAACCCACAGGAGCGTTCGAGGCAAACACACTGCTGATATGTTATGCAAATTCATTTGAGTATACTGTTCTAAAGTGCCTGTCACTTAATTTGCTGTAGTTAACTACACAGCAGACACCTTGCTATCAATTAATTGAATAGTTCACCCAAAAAAGAAAATTGGCTGAAAATAACTCGCCCTCAGACTATCCCAGATGTAGATGAGTTTGTTTCTTCATCAGATTTGGAGAAATGTAGCATTGCATCACTGTCTCAGCAATGGATGCTCTGCAGTGAATGGGTGCCGTCAGAATGAGAGTCCAAACAGCTGATAAAAACATCACAATAATCCACAAGTAATCCACAGCACTCCAGTCCATCAGTTAACATCTGGAGAAGACAAAAGCTGAAACAAATACAGCATTAAGACGTTTTAACTTCAAACCGTTGCTTCTGGCTAAAATTCGAGTCCAATGCTTCCTCCAAGCTTTATTATGGATTATGGAAGTTAAACATGTCTTAATGAACGCAGCTCTTGTCTTCTCCAGATGTTAACTGATGGACTGGAGTGGTGTGGATTATTGTGATGTTTTATCAGCTGTTTGGACTCTCATTCTGACGGCACCCATTCACTGCAGAGCATCCATTGCTGAGACACTGATGCAATGCTACATTTCTCCAAACCTGATGAAGAAACAAACTCATCTACATCTCTAATGGCCTGAGGGTGAACACATTTTCAGCAAACTTTCATTTTTGGGTGAACTATTTCTTTAAAGAACATTGTCATCATTTAGTCATTGTGTCATTAACATGACTATTTTCATAAATCATTTTTTACATCAAACTCCTGTCAATATCAAAAGGAGTAACTCAAATATATCATGATGTTTTGAAGTTGTTCTTTTAGCCTTACTTTTTTCTGGATAAAAAAGCTGTTTCTTCAGGGTGAAACATTCTGACATTTCCATGAGTTTTGGATCATTGGATTAAAGAGGAAAGACTGAGCTTTATGATTTTAAAACATTACGCTGAGTTTTCTCCTCAGGCTACAAGCAGATCTGATGTGAAACAGATTCATAAATGCATGTATTAATGCTGGCCTCATCACATTTTCATTTCTTTTTATGGTTTTGCAACAGTTTAGGATATTTGTTTTTTTCATCCATATACAGCAGCCCTAAAGTATTTGGACATTAAGCCACATTAAATGTCTGAACGTCACGGCATGCAATGATAAAATGACGCTTGTTTCGATATTTTCTAAAGCAATGCCATTCAGACATTTTTAGGCAGTCAACATGAAATCAACATGAATTTTGATCACCTTCTTATAGAGAAACTTTTAAAATGATCAAATCAGCATTTCTTTAAATCTCCTGGATCATTCAAAAATATATAAGATTATTGAAGTAAAATAGGTTGTGAAAAATGAATCAAAATTAAGAGAGTTTTTGCTTTAAACAAGAAAAATACCTGCTCAAGTATGGATTTTTGTTCTTGTTTTAAGCATAAACTCTTAATTTTTACGCAATATCTAAGTCATTTTGCTTCTAAATGTATCTTGATTTAAGAATGTTTAGATACTTTTACTGGAAAACAAGTCAAAAATACAGAGGAAGAAAATTATTTTTGTAGTGAAAGCATACCTAAAAATGAATCAAATTGTATGGACATTTATAGACATAAAAAAAATCTTAATGATAAAACTGCACAACAAAATTTGTTTAAAACATTTAAATGAAAACAGAAAATCGAAAAATAAATACATTCAAATGATTATTAAAAACTATAATAATATATCAACGATATTAAAATAACACTGGATGGGCTTGAAATTTATCATAAAATTCAAATCTATTATGTGCATTAATATTAATGCAAATAGTAGATTAATTTTGTAATACTTTTTCACAATTTCTAATATTGTTTGAATTAGGTTTTATTTTTAGATTTTGTGGTTTCATTTAAATTTTTTTTTTGTTTTAGTCAATTTGCTGTGTGTTTTCATCATTTGTAAAGATATATTTTTTTTTTAAATGGCTATATAGTTTTTATGAATTTTTATTTCAGTTTTAGTTTAGTTCCATTATTTTCGTAAGGGTACAATTTACGAAAATTAGCATTTTTCATTTAACTTTTATTTCAAGTAACACAAATATATATTTTTTATGGTTTTAGTTGTAGTTAACTATAATAACTCATTTGAAGTTTCTAATAATCATTGAAGACTGAATTGCGTATAAGTGGCCGCTCTGCTCATCACAGATCTGTCTTCTGTCCTTTCAGAGTGTTTGTTTTGGTCAGCAGGAGCTCCAGCATTAGCAAACATCACACGGGACAGAAAGATGATGTGCTTCTCAGCGGCCCGTCACAAACATCAGCCGCGTCAAACAGCTCTGCACAATCAGACTCATTTGACACTTTCCAGTCTTAGATCTCCAGCCATAATAGTAACACATCAAAGTGGGGTTTCTCTTTGATATAAAATGTTCAGCCATGCAGCAAGAGGCTGAATATCAATTTCCTGTGTAGTCTCCCATTGTGTTGAATGTGGGTGGTGAACCAAGAGCGTTACAGGCTTAAGGGACTCACATTACAATAAATAAAAGCCATGGTTCAACAGCAAAAAAATATAATTATATATTTTTTCGTTTTAACCTTAACTATAATAATTAATTATTTCACAAAAGTTGAAAATCTTGTTAGTAACTGAAAGTAAGTCGACAAGTTGCTGAAATATGATGTTGAAATAATATTTGTTATTAAAGCACAAAAGCAGACTGGTCACTCCTGCGCCTTAATGGCAGATATTAGCAGATATATTGAGCAGATTTGATTTCTGGAAGTATTTTTAATGCGTTCATGAACCAAACGAGGTCTTACAAGAGTTGAAGCAATAAAAAAAAACAAAAAAAACAATTAACTACTCATCCTATGATACATTGCAAATGATAAATTAAACACACACACACACACACACACACACACACACACACACATATATATATATATAATTTTATAATAAATATTGTACTGTTTTTATGTTATCTAAAAGGTCATATCAAAACATATTTATAGTCATATGTTTAGTAAGCAAACTAAATTAACCATTGACTTACGAAATATTTAACTTTCATCTTAAGTGAAAAGTCTACTTTCATATTATGTAAATAAGACTTTTTATGATGAAATTAAGTTGTAAACAAAATATTGTCCTATATTAAGTAACACTTTGGCTTATGTCGAAAGATAATATGCTAATTATGGTCTTTATAATATGTAATATATTATATATGATATGAATATATTAAATGATCTTGTTTTTGTCTTTTGAAAAATAAATATTAAATTAATTTCATAACTAATATAAAAAATAATAATAATATTACATCAAAATGTATAATGTTATAATGTTCTATTTCAAATAGCTAAATGCTGTTCTTCTGAACTTTCTATTCATCCAATAATTATGAAAAATTAAAAAATCTAATTTAAAACATGAACAAAATCAAACAAACATTATAATGAATTAATCAGAAATGTTTTAAAGCAGCAAATCTGCATATTATAATGATCCACTATACTATACATGATTCACTATGCACATGAATCATGTGACACTGAAGACTGGAGTAATGATGCTGAAAATTCAGCTTTGCATTACAGAAATAAATTACATTTTACAATATTCACATAGAAAACAGTTAAGTTGAATCGTAGGGCCCTATGATATCCATTTAATTTTTTCCCAGATTAATTTTTTTCCATTTGAATTTTTCTGGATTCCATTTTTTCCCATTTTAAATTTTCTATACTCTGTTTTAATGGTTAAATTATATTTTATTCATCAAAAAGCATGTCATTATTTGAAATCATTAAACTTGCAATATTAAACAGCAATTTATTAAAAGTGTAACAAAAATTACATTTTAAAGCCCTATGACATATGTTTTATTTTTTTTCTCAAATTCAGTTTTATTTTTACCAAATTCTGTTTTCCATAAATTTTCTGGATTCCATTTTAATGGTTTCATTAACTATTAATAATAAAAACATCTCTAATTTATTGATTTTATAAAATATATATATATTTTAATTTTTTTATTTATTTATTCCAGAAATACTGTGTTGTGTATTTACATTTTCCTGCTAAATAAATTCTGGTAAATATTATTTTAAAAATAGTGTTTTAATAATAATTTTATTAGTAGCAGTAGTACTATCATTACATTAAATAATATTTCTGTCACAATTTCTTCAAGTTAAACTGAACTTTTATTTTGACGGGTTGCTGTGAAGAGCTTTAAGTTTCTGTTTGTATATGATATGATCATAGTTTTTCTTAAAAGACACGGTAAAATGCTCATGAAGTGACTCTCAGAGCAGCTCTAGAGATTATGTAGGGCGTAGGTTTGATTTTGACACTGGTGGGGACGTAACAGCACACAACAACCCCAACCCATCTAACTACCCCAACATTTCCACATTTATGATAGACTTCTGACCACATATGTTTTAAATACTTCTGCTACCTTATATGTTCTTACTCCGCCCATGTATTAAATGTATGACCTTGAAAGCAAAATTACAACAACAGTGGTTAAATACACACACACACACACACACACACACACATATATATATATATATATATATATATGTGTGTGTAATTGTTTTATCAAAATTATTGCTAGGGACAATTTAGTAGTCGCTGGATAGGGACATGTCATAGCGCCTCTACTAAATTCTACGCCCCTGAAGTGTACTGACCTACTTTTCATTCATCCCTCCAAAATTTGGCAAATTCCTCGTTATACAGTAAATTCCATTTTTCTGACTGGATTCCACAATTCCGTCCATGTTTTCCACAGCGTGGAAATGATAGGGCCTAGAATTGTAACAATATTTCACAATATTACAGTTTTTACTGTATTTTTCATTAAATAAATGCAGCCTTGGTGATCAGAGGTCACTTTCAAAAATATTTTAAAAATCTTACCAACCCTAAGTTTAGGAAACTTAATTATTGATCTATTTATCAAAGCAAGAAGTAGCCATCATGTACATTTAATAATGCATATGCGAATGCAGTTGGTTTGAACTCTTAAATTAGCATTATTCATTTTGTAATAATGTGGGATTTGTTCCTCTAATGAAGCATGTTGGCGACACCTTGCATATGCGTGTGATCTAAGCGTAGTGTGTAGGGGACATAGAAAAGCCTTTAAAACACCAGGGCTCTGATTGGAGTCTGATCCATTATGTATGAAGACGACCACGCAAGCTGAAACAGAACAGCCTTGGGAAATCATTGAGTGCTAGACTGCCATTTCCAAACCTCAAATCCTCACAACATGCAATGCAATTTCAGTGTTTTAAATAGCTAAATGTACTCAAATCTAGGCTGGACATAATTAATACTACTTACCTGACCTAAAAACACTTCAAAAATAAATCAGACTGAGAAAAGCCATTTCAAAAGTTTCTGTGGCTCTTCTTTTTTTTATTTCTCCAGGGATCTTTACAGAAAGTGTCCTGTCCTCACTTTGCCTTTTTATTTCCTTTTTTTGCTTCTATTGGCCTTTTGGGACATTAATGTGTAGGGTCGAACATAACCGAGGACACTTTAGAGAAAGAAATGCACTTTTGGTGCCATACAGACTGAAACACCTCGAAATGACTAAAAATAGAGGTGTTTTCAGACAGGGCTCGTGTTTTGTGTCCTCTGTGCCATGTTTTTGTCCTAAACAGGATGGGATGAAGATTACCTACACCTGAGTCCAGCGCTCATTTAGATTTAATAAAACAGCAGTTCTCATCTGGACAGAAAAACCACATCAGGTGCACAACTACAGTCTGGCTATATTCATATTCATAAGTAGAAAAAAACAAACAAAAAAAAACACATGGAGACTGAATCAGGGTTATTTTAGTATCATATTTTTTGTTACTATTTTAAATGTAACAAATTATAATTAGATTATTAATATTAAAGTTTTTTATTATTATATTATATTATTATATAATTTTATATTTACTATATATATTAAAGTTTTTTTTATTACATTTTAATTTTAATATTACATTTAAATTTAAATAGTAGTTATTTTCGTTAATAGTGAAAATGAGAAATGTTGCCTTCAAAAAAGTTTTTTATTATATTTATTAATTTTTTTATTATGTTCTATTTTCATTTTCATTTTAGTTAAAGTTGTAATATTTAAATTTACTCGTACTTTCAATTTGAGATATTTTAATCAAGTATCAAACTCACAGCACTAATGAAAATGAGAAAAAGTTCTACAAACTGAAAATTAAAAAAAATGTTGGCTTCAAAAAAATATTGTTGTTTTAACTTAAAGTAACCTGGCTGCCTTAACATTTTTAGTTCATTGAAACTAAAAATTTGCATTAATACAAAGAAAAAGATTGGTTTTACCAACAGAAACTCAAAATATTATGCTATCTGAATAACATTAATTATTAAGTTGATTTACTGTCATAAAAAAAAATCATGAAAATATTTTTTTTATCTATTATAACACTTATGTAGTTTTGTTCGCTTAGCTGTTTCCTTATAAAAGTCCAAAAATGTGTCAAGTTTTTCGTCGTACATAGCCCCTTTTAACCCAACCCATGAACGCGCAATTATCTCAGATAACTCAATCCAGCCATACTAATCATCAACTACGTGTGTGTTCGAAGAACCGAATTAGCCAGATCCTGATTAGCGCGATGATATGATCTTGGATGTAATAAGCGATGTACGAAGAATGGGCCCCTGGTCTGAATCACTAATCTCACTGTTTTTTTTTTTTTTATTATTATTATTAAAATGTGGATATGGATATGGAAAATATGGATTTCATAGATTTCAAAATAAGCATGCATTCAAATTGATTTCTTAATTGGCATTCCTGGTATTATTGTGAATGACACAGCAGCACATGTAAATATTAAGAGAAAAATGTCTTCTTACCTGAAATCTTTCATCAAAATGCATGAACTTGTTCCACCTCTGAAATGACTTTCTTTTTCATTGACGTCATCGATCTGCTGGTCAAAAAGACCAGGTTCTTAGCCTCCGGTCGATTCCTGATGGCCGTACTGCTCCACATCCTGATGAATATCCTTATGGAAGAAAAATGAGATGGAAATGCTGTTTTAATATCATGTACTGCTGTAGTTACTACTGTTCAAAACTTTGAGATCAGTATGCTTTCTTTTTTTTTATGAAATTAATACTTTTAATCAGCAAGTATGCATTAAATTGATCAAAAATGGCAGTAAAGACATTAACAAAGTTACAAAAGAATATTACAAAATATTTTTGTCAAAACTGTGATGCATTTTAAGCAGCACAACTGTTTTCAACCAGGGTTATTATTTAACTAAAACCATAAAAACAAACATTTTCATTACTTGAAATAAACATTTTATTTCTGCTTATTTAACATTTCCCATTTTCGTTTAGTTTAAGTATTAAAATAATGAAATAAACTAGAACTAAAAACTAAAACTTAATAAAAACTATATAGACATACAAAAAATCTAATAAAAATGACAAAACACAACAAAATGACAAAAACAAATTAAAATTAAAATGAATGAACAATGAAACAATTAAAATATTAGAATAAAAATCTAATTCAATCAAAAAAATCTAATTCAAAATATTAACAAAAAACTATAATAGTATATCGATGATAGAAAAAAATAGCTATTTTAAATGGTAATAATATTTTACTGTTTTTACTGTATTTCTGATCAAATAAATGCAGTCTTGGTGAGCAGAAGAGACTTTCAAACATTTAAAATCTTACTGTGTTTTAATTCATGACAGAATACGATCATGTCAGCATGACTAAAAAACATGGTACTAAAATGTAAGTGATTTTGTAAAGTGACTTATTTTGTAGGGCACAACAGCAAATTTCTTCATGCACGGTTCATCTCAGCGTTTTCATAGGTGTGTTTGTTCATTCACTAGAAATGATATGTTCTGTTTTTGTGCCATTGCACATGACTGCCCTGTTGAAATCCTCACACAGCGCAAGCGGCAAACATGAGCGTTAACATGCGATTCACACTAGACGCCACACAGACACCTACTGAGTGAACATCACAACCTGTACAGCCACTATTACACACCACTGTACATCAGTGACAAATCAAGCTGATTAAACGACTGATGGGGGTCATTTTGTGTTTCTAGAAACTGCTTGCTTTCACAACCAGTTTTACTTTTGTAATGTGATGCAAAACCTGAAAGCCTAAAATAGTTTAAAAAACACTTCATATATTAGTAATATCATTCTTTGTTTCATGATCTGAACAGATTTGGAGAAATGTAGCATCACTTGCTCAGCAACGGATGCTCTGCAGTGAATGGGTGCCGTCAGAATGAGAGTCCAAACAGCTGATAAAAACATCACAATAATCCACAAGTAATCCACAGCACTCCAGTCCATCAGTTAACATGTGGAGAAGACAAAAGCTGAAACTAATCCAGCATTAAGACGTTTTTAACTTCAAACTGTCGCTTTTGGTTAAATTACAAGTTAATAATCCATGATAACGCTTCCTCCAGTGAAAAAGTCCATTTCTTGTTGTCTCTCACATCAAAATCCAGCCACATATTTGTTTAGAGCTGTTTTGGCTTGTAAACGGTGCTTGATCTGTGCAGATTTCTCTCCTGATTCAGACCAGACCACTTTTTCACTTGAGGAAGCGTTATTATGGACAGAGGGCTCGTATTTTAGTAACGGTTTGAAGTAAAAAATGACTTGATGGATTTGTTTCTTATAAACAAGCAGCTTTTTGCTTCTCAAGACATTAACTGCTGGACTGGAGTGGTGTGGATTACTTGTGGATTATTGTGATGTTTTTATCAGCTGTTTGGACTTTCATTCTGACGGCACCCATTCACTGCAGAGCATCCACTGCTGAGACACTGATGCAATGCTACATTTCTCCAAACCTGATGAAGAAACAAACTCATCTACACCTCGGGTGGCCTGAAAGTGAGCACATTTTCAGCAATTGTTCATTTCTGGGTGAACTATTCCTTAAATAAAACATACTGTACTTTTAAAGAAGCCTGTCAATGAAGGACCAAAAAAAAGAAAGAACCAAAGTGTTTAAAGCCAATAAGACACGAGTCTCCGGAGACACTCGACTGCTCTTGCTATTGTCAGTGAAGTCAGGTAGCTGTGAGATCAAACCGTGCCCCCCGCTGTGGCCTATATAAAGTTGAGATTAGACTTGTTCTTTTGCAATTAGCCCACATTTCACTTTCCCTGTGCCGAGCAATCTAATAAAACGATGTGCTCCAGCTCGGGTTACCGCTGATCTGCATGCATGAGTGACGGCGCACGCAAACGACATCAGCGAGAGAGAGATTGCATCCAGAATACATCTTCATTTTCAGGTCATTCAAGCATTAGGATTCTGGAAATGTACCTGAGCGAGTGCATGTGAGCTACAGCTTATAGACGCAAATATTCTCCATCCTCAGTTTGACAGCACGGTTTAAAGGCTTAAATATACTCATATGTGCATACATAAACACTTATGAGTGGTTGAATTAATTTTCAGATAAAAAAACATCAATATTTAAAGTTTACATGGGGAAAAGGTGCTGTACACTAAACAAATTTGATGTGGTAACAATTTCCACTCAGAAATAAATTACACAATTAATTGCAAAGAAACGGCAAGTAACACACCATATTAAATGTGATGTTTTGAAGTAGAAACACAGAAATTGTATTTTCTTGTAAAACGTACTCCAATAATCTGTTTTATTTACTTCAAATTAAAATATCTTTTACAGTGTACGCTTCAGTTTATTTTTACTATTTTCAACCACCTTTTTGCAGTTAAAATTTTGAAAAAATATTTACAAACCCATTTTTACTTCCATATTGTGACATACATGTGATTAAAATTGAAGAGATAATCATCAGGATTTTAACATTTAAATGAATGTACAAGAAACAGTGCACTGTAAAAAATATTTTTCGAATTTTTGAATTAAACAAGGATTATTGGAGAATGTTTTACAAGAAAATACTATTTCAGTCTTTCTGCTTCAAAATTTCACATTTAAATCAGTGTGTTACTTGCTGTTTCTCCATAATTTAATTTAATAAATTAATATCAGTTTCTGAGTGAAAATTGTTTCAAAGTAAATCCTATATATATATATATATATATATATATATATAAATGTAATCTTTATAAGGCATAAAATATATCGACTTTTAGGAGTACAGTCTTTTTTATTTTACTTTGATACTTTTATTCAGCAAGGACACATTCAATTGATCAAATAAGATGCTTATGTTACAAAAGATTTCTATTTCACATAAATGCTGTTCTTTTGAACTTTCTATTCATCAAAGTATCCTGAAAAATAAAATGCATGATGGTTTCCACAAAAATATTGTGCAGCACGACTGTTTTCAACATTGATAATAATCAGACATGTTTCTTGAGCAGCAAATCAGCATATGATAATGATTTCTGAAGATCATGTGACACTGAAGAAAATTCAGTTTTGATCACAGAAATAAATTACATTTTAGCAGATATTCACATGGAAAATAGCTATTTTAAATGGTAATAATATTTTACTGTTTTTACCGTATATTTGATCAAATAAATCCAGCCTTGGTGAGCAGAAGAGACCTTTGTACAGAAAGGTGCATATTGACAAGAAAAAAATACTGAATAATTCATATAAGTGCTTTAACAAAAAAAATAAGAGCTTCATATTTCTGCTAATAAACCCTCTGGCTTTGACTTGCATCACTATAGACTATCCTCTATATCAAAATAATTGTCTGTAGTAGGCTAATTGACAGATGCTTCTCATAGACATTAAGCTGAACATAACTAGGAATATTTCTTTAAATGAGAAGTAGAACAGCTGTAATATGAAAACTCTTTGTGCGCTGCGTTTCCATATACTTACTGCTGCCTTAATTGTTTCTGGAGTCAAACTCCACTTTGACCTGATTTATAAGTGTTTATACTCAGGAAAATAAATAAATAAATAAATAAAAAAGGCTGAGGTTCTCAGGTGATGTTCTCCATGCAGGGAATGCTCCACTTCAAATTTCATGATGTTCTTCCAGTGTTTTGTTTGATCTCCCTTTAAACAAGCAGCTTGTCCTTTCTGGAAAAAGAAAGAAAGAAAAAGCTTAAAGCACATTCATGTTGTTCCAAACATGCTTTTTAATCTCTTGTGTATCAGACACACTCATGAAAAAGTAACTGTAGGCCTATCACATATTGCACAGGCATGACATGAGCATGCACTGTAAAAAAGCAATTAAACTCAAACTTAAATTCAACGCATTTCAACAATTCTTCGTGAAGCTTCGAAACCTTTGTGAAGCATTTGCTCCAAACCAGTAAAAAATTACGTGATTTCAGTAAACGAGGCTTTGGTTACGTTCAATCATTCGCCGCTCTGTGTCGATCTCTGCGAACCCACGAACCATTCCGTATGGCTTTTATCTGTACTTATATCAGTTTTATAATTTTGTAGACATTTTAATGACATATACCATTTGCAGTTGGTTTGTAAAATGTGTTTTATTCATGTCTGAACTGAGTTTTAGTTGCTTTTACGCCATTTGACCAGCAGGCGTAACGTGGCATTTTGTGTGTTTTGAATCAGCGAATCACTTTGCGACGCAATTGGTTCAATTGATTCAAAGTTCCGAAAACCAATTACATTCACTTAAAATTAAAAACTTAACATCACAACACAAAAAATAACAACCAATAATGACAAAACAACAACAAAAGTTTAAAGAAAGTCAGCGAAACAATAATCTTACTTTAAAAACAATACAGTAAACGGTAACCACCTAATTTATTCATGTTGCAATGCGTGGAAACTCACAAAACCTTTTTTTTTATGTTGCTAAAACATTTTAGCAATATTGTTCAATATGAAATTCTTTGTTCAGACAACTGTGCTTGACTAATTGGTACAACATTTGGGGGAATCAGAGGTACGTCTGCAAGATGTCTGTTAAAGATCGCTTCATCTGGAAAGCATCTGCACTGTACAAACATCTGACAGACGTCTTTAAGATGTCAGTTTTACATGCATTCTAAATCATAAACATCTTAAAGACATTTTCTAAACGTCTATTTGACATCTGATAGGAAACGTCCTATAGACGTATTGCAGATGAGCTAACACTCTAAAAAATACGTCTTGCAGATGTCAAATAGATGTCTCTGTGATGTACGTGTGCTATCAGGCTGTTAGTGATAGCACACATAACCTACATCACGGAGATGTCTGTTTGTACACAGCAGATGCTTTCCAGATGAAACGATCTTTAACAGACATCTTGCAGACATAGGTGTGCTATCTGGGCATCTTTTTTTTTATATGTATTTTCAAATATATCACCTTCGTAGCATTTGTGACTCAAAAGATCCCGTAAAACTGCAAAATATAGTTGCACTTTTTTCCCAGTTTGCATGACAGATTTTAATCGTCCTAAAGAAAGGAACCATCATAAATTCTTGAGTTCGCACAGAGCACTCGCTTTGAACCTCTGAGTCAATTTACACCGATCATGAAGCATCGAGAGCCAAACTGGACTGAGCGTTTGAAGCCGAAATGGTTTTCAGGTTTGATGGGAAGCCTAAAGTCTGACAGCACGAATGAACTTGCAGCGAAATCAGAAAAAGACTGAAAAGAGGATGAAAAAGAATATCCTGCCAAATGGAACACCTATTAAAATGTGTTGAAGCGGATCCCCACCTATAGTTCGCTTCCTTTTATCTGAGCTGGGCTTTAATCCTGATTATCATTACATAAATGTTTGATTCGAGCAAAGCCTTTCCACTTCCATCAGGAGTGAGACTAAATGAAACAGTGTTTCATTAGAAACATTCGCCCGCAGAATACATGCCTCAAGGACAGTGCACATGTTTTACGGGCCACGTGTTATTATTTAAAAAAAGAATAACAGCGGGTTATTTTCTCCAATAAATGAGATGTGGTCGGCTGCAGCAAAAAGCAGATTAACATTAATAGCACGTCACATCCTTCATTCCCAAGAAATGAGGAGGCTGTTAGTGGAAACCAGCGGCTATGTGAAGGAGATCACCTTAAATTCATCTTCCTCCGCTGTGGTGAGAAGCTCTGAGACTGATTTAAGTTACAAGATTCTCAATTCAAAGCAGTTAAACTGCAGTCGAGCTGCTACTAACAAAAATACACTGAAGCTGCTTAAAGAACATGGGAGTTTTGTGGCTTATTTTCCAGCTATATTCTGGTAAAACAATTCACAGTATGTATACACTTAATGGGAGAGTTCACCCAAAAACTAATATTCTGTCATTATTTACATTATTTTGCCTTCGATATGTCCTGCTCCATCTTCCTGTTTCAATAGGATATATCAACAACACGTCAATGAATATAAATCAAAAATATAAAGTATCAGATTATGTCAAATATGATTTGATCATAGCCCATTTTTTTTTACGTTAAGTTTTTTTTTTTGTAATGCAGGAATAATCAGACATAAAGTACAAAAGTTAAAAATAAAACTACAACTCTACAATCATTACATCTATCTATCTATCTATCTATCTATCTATCATCTATCTATCTATCTATCTATCTATCTATCTATCTATCTAT
>NW_015557186.1:1691181-1737454 GCF_001515605.1 Sinocyclocheilus anshuiensis | reverse complement strand
ATCTATCTGTCTGTCTGTCTGTCTGTCTGTCTGTCTGTCTATTATTTTAGTAACGTTGCGATAGTATTAGAATTTTTATAAATATTTTGAATCAGTATTTATTACTAGTTTTCATTTAATTTTCACACACACACACACACACACACATACACACATATCTTTATGTCTCTATAGTTTCTCATTTTATTTTACTTTTTGTTTTAGTTATTTTAGTACATGAGATGAGAAATGTTTCAATTTTAGTTGCAGTTTTAGTTAACTATATACTAACCCTGATATATAGAATATATTTTTTAAAGAGATTACACTTTTATTTAGGAAGGACACATTAAATTGATCAAAAGCTACAGTAAACAGTTATAATGTTACAAAAGATTTCTATTTCAAATAAATGCTGTTCTTTTGAACTTTCTGTTCATCAAAGAATCCTGAAATAAATTACATATTAACCTCCTGAGACCCTCTGTCCTCAGTAGAGGACATTATATTTTAGTGAATTTCTCTGAGAACGTACATGTCACAGTTTTAAGTCTGGATGTCCTGTACAGAGCACATTCGGGGCTTTTAAGAGATACCAAATGTTTGGACGTTTCTCTATGACCACTCCCTGTCCTTGGTCTTTAAAAATGTATTACTCCCATTATTACACTTCTTTTTTCATTACATGTTGCCCCAAGAACACATTAATATGCAAATTAGATACAGTATATATATATATATATATATTTACACACATACTTCATAAAGCAAAATGGTACATCAAATCATCCTGTTATATCATTCATTATCTTTCATAAATTGAGAATCATCTTTATACAAAGTTTGGTATAAAAAAAAATCTGATTTATTGTTTTTGCCTATTCATGTTCATTCATGTCTTTTTATTATTATATATTTTTTTATTGAGTCCTGGTGTCCTCTACAGAGGGCATAGCATAATGTATGAATAAAATATCATTTTTCAAAATTATTATTATTTATTTATGCTCTAAGCAATGTAATGACACGAAAAAATACTAAATTCACAAAACTTTTTTTTTCTAGGTCTCAGGAGGTTAAAATATATTACAAAATATATTTTAAACAGTGATAATATTTCACAATATTAGTGTTTTTACAGTATTTTTTTCATCAAATTAATGTAACCTTGGTGAGCATCTTTCAAAAACATAAAAAACCCTTAACCTCAAACTTTTGAGTATTTTTGAGTTTGTTAATATGAATGTCCAAACCCAAACTCACTGATTCACTAGAATGGATCTAACTTACATATGACAAAGACAATATAGTTGAACGTATTTTATTCTTGACTCACCAGTGTGCACAAAACAATATTAAAAACACTGATGCAGTTCTATATGTTAGTAAACAGTGCTAGCTTTATTGGAAAATGCAGTCAGGTTAGTAGTCACTTTTGTTAGTTACTCCCCAACCCTGCTTCTCTGTCCTGCTCATATCATGGCCAAACATGCCGGGAGATTTGCTCATCTCTGCCACTGAGGGATGCATGTATGTGGAGCTTTTGGCTGCTAGAATATACAGAGCGCTCGGGCCAAAAGCTAGAAAGCCCATATGGTGCTCAGCACACACAGACAGAGGCTTCACAGCGCTCTCAGCCAAATGCAAATCCTCAGCGTTTATCAGACAGAAGAGTGGGACTATTAGTGGTGATGGGGTTTGTGTGCTGTGTGTGTTTTATCTGTACGGGCAGCACAACACGTCCCGTTCCACTTCAGCTTCTGCCGAAGCACTTCACTGGCTCCCTGCTTCTTCATGTTCACTGTCCATTTGCAGCTTCATGTTCAGCTCTCACCGGCCCAATTTTTTGCCCTGGTGGAGCTTTGCTCTGAAAAAACAGCGTTACATGACCTGACCGAGTCTCTGTTCTCTGCTGGGGGGAAATGGACGGCATTTCTAACAGATTCACTGAAATGTTTGCTTTAACCACTTAAGCTCAGGGCGTTTTTTGGTATTTACTCCAAGCTTTCAAATGAACCCATATATGGGCTGATACCATATAAGGAAGGCTATGTAAATGAAGCATAAACATTTTTTACGTCATTTTGGACCCGTATCCGGGTCCGCAGAGTTTTTAAAGGTGAAGTGTGTAATTTCAGCTCATCTTTCATTGAATGGGCTCAGGGTTATTAGCTAAAACCATAAAAAAAACATGGTAACACTTTACAGTAAGGTTCCATTTGTTAACATCAGTTTAATGATATGAACTAACAATGAAAAATACCACTAAAACATTTATTAGTTGATGTTAATTGCAATATTTACTAATATATGATTAAAAATCAAACATTGTATCTGTTAATATTATTTAATGGACCTGAGCTAACATTAACAATGAACAGTGCATTTTTTATTAACTAATATTAGCAAAGATAAAAATTTAAAAAAGTGTTACCGAAAACATTTTTTGTTACTAGAAATAAAATAAACGGTATCTGCAATAAAATAAAATATTAACACTTAAACTTACTTTAGTTCAGCTAATTGCCAAGGGAACATTTCTCATTTTCATTTAGTTTAACTTAATGTACAAGAATAACTAAAACTGAAATAAAAATTAATTAAAAAAAAAAACTACAGACATATTAAAAAATTGTTTTTATAAAACTTAAACAAATTAAAATGAAAATATAAAATATAAAAATAAATTAAAACTATTAATAAAAACTATAATAGTATTATTAATAATAATATTATCATATTTTAGCGGGGTTTTTTTACAGCACTATTTAATGGTCAGCATTAAGCACGCAAAGAAACTTTATGAACCTACATTTTTAGTCTGAACATGAAGTCTCCATCCAAATTCAATGCTTTTGACGGGATGAAGTGCAAAGATCATAAATGCATGTTCAAAATTACGTTGACTTTGCATTTTCCGAAGAAACTTCAGGTACAGTAGATCATGTGATTTCAGAAAACCTATCGAGAACATTTCCAAGTCATTTTTCACTACAAAGGCAAAATAAATTAATAACAATCGTAAAAATAAAAGGGTGTTTTTTGGAACCTTTTTTTGTTTCACCAAAGAACCTTTCTGTGAACAGTTCTTAAAAGAAACATTTTTTCTTAATGTGAAGAACATTCTAATAATCTAAAGAACCGTTTTCCACCATATAGAACCTTTTGTGGAATGGAAAGATTTCGAGTTAGTTCACCCAAACATTAAAATTCTGTCATTATTTACTCACCCTCATGTCGTTCCAAACCCGTAAGACCTTCGTTCATCTCCTGAACACAAATTAAGATATTTTTGATGAAATCCTAGAGCTTTCTGACCCTGCATAGACAGCAAGGCAACTGAAACCATCATTTTATGAAGCTACGAGAATACTTTTTGTGCACAAAAACTTTGTGGTGCTCTCATGAATGGCAGCAGAGACTGACACAGAAGAGAAGAATTGTTGAATAACGTCATTATTGTTTTCTTGCGCACAAAAAGTATTCTCGTAGCTTCATAACATTACAGTTGAACCACTGATGTCACATGGACTATTTTAACGATGTCTTTACTACCTCTCTGGGCCTTGAACGTGGTGGTTCCCTTGCTGTCTACGCAGCGTCAGAAAGCTCTCGGATTTCATCAGAAATATCTTAATTTGTGTTCAGAAGATGAACGAAGGTCTTACGGGTTTAGAACAACATGAGGGTGAGTAATCAATATCAGAATTTTCATTTTTGGGTGAACTATCCCTTTAAAAGTTCTTTATGGAACCATAGATTCCAATAAAGAACCTTAAGTATTAAAAACAATGGAAAACAACATTCACATTAAGAAAGGCTGAAAACGTCTAATTTGCAGGCATCGCCAAAGGATCTGAAAGTTTAGGGAAGCTCAATTTATAGCATTTTCGAAAACCATAAAGTGCCCTGTTTCCATGGGAACTGCAAAGCAATCGAGATGAGGTTACCCACCTGACATTAGTGAGATCCCACGGCACCATCGCAGTCTGTAGGCAGAAACTTTAAACCTTATGACTCCTAAAACAAAAACTTGCAAACACACGTCAGATCAAACACGACTGCAGTAGGACTAGTAACTGATTACTGATGAAACACTCATGTGATGCATCACTTTGGCCATGCATTCATAACGAAATTTTGTTATATTGTGAATATTCTTTTGACAAATCTCCAGCTGTATTATGTACCAATCTATTTCACTTCTGACCTAATTCAATACAGGCAAAGCTTTCTCTTCTGTGGAGACATCAGTGTGTTTTCACTGTGTGGAACAAGTGAGCGGTGAAAATCCACCACTGTGAATCTATTACTATACATTCACTGCAGTATTATTGATTAACTGCCTTCCATAAGAATTAAAACCTTGAAGAGAGTAAACCTACCCTTTTCTCATTGGGTGAATCTTATAAAAACACTTCCAGGTCACATCTTAGTTCAAAATCTTTATTTTCAGAGGCACAGATCCATCCTCCATTCTCCTCATGCAGTTTACCTAATTTGCCGCGAGTCTAATTTCACAGTCACTGTTGCGTGGCGGGGAAGTTTCCACCTGACGTTGAAATTATTATCTTGGGTGTCAGACGAGGCATTTCAAAAGGAAACTTCAATAGGATTCTTGGTACAGAGTCACTGTCGATGAAAAAACCTCTTTTAATTTGTATGTTAATGCAAGAATTCAATTTGAATAACGTGGAGGGGCTCGGATGGGTTTGTATTATGATTTTTTTTAAAATACAGTAAAAACAACTGAGGATTACTGGAGACAGATACTGCACAATGAAAGTCATCTTACATTCATGTGTGCAGTGTGAGCTGCATACAATGTAGAAAAGCCATAAATTATTTTATACATGCGGTTTTGCAACTGCTGCTGAATACTGGAAAATGTCTTTATTAAAATCGAACATATTAGGGTATTATTTTACCCCAAAATCAAAAAGAAATTGTTTTGAGATTAAAATTATGATAAATTAAAGGAATAGTTAACCCAAAAAATAAAAATTTGCTGACAATTTACTCACCCTCAGGTCATCCAAAATTAGGATGAGTTTGTTTCTTCGTCAGATTTTGAGAAATGTAGCATTGCATCACTTGCTCAGCAATGGATGCTCTGCAGTGAATGGGTGCCGTCAGAATGAGAGTCCAAACAGCTGATAAAAACATCACAATAATCCACAAGTAATCCACACCACTCCAGTCCATCAGTTAACATCTGGAGAAGACAAAAGAAACAAATCCATCATCAACTTTTTTAACTTCAAACCATTGCTTCAAGCTAAAATACATGTCCCAGAGTCACTGTCGATGAAAAAACCTCTTTTAATTTGTATGTTAATGCAAGAATTCAATTTGAATAACGTGGAGGGGCTCGGATGGGTTTGTATTATGATTTTTTTTTAAATACAGTAAAAACAACTGAGGATTACTGGAGACAGATACTGCACAATGAAAGTCATCTTACATTCATGTGTGCAGTGTGAGCTGCATACAATGTAGAAAAGCCATAAATTATTTTATACATGCGGTTTTGCAACTGCTGCTGAATACTGGAAAATGTCTTTATTAAAATCGAACATATTAGGGTATTATTTTACCCCAAAATCAAAAAGAAATTGTTTTGAGATTAAAATTATGATAAATTAAAGGAATAGTTAACCCAAAAAATAAAAATTTGCTGACAATTTACTCACCCTCAGGTCATCCAAAATTAGGATGAGTTTGTTTCTTCGATCTCCTGTTGTCTCTCACATCAAAATCCAGCCACATATCTGTTTAGAGCTGGCTTGTAAACGGTGCTTGATCTGTGCAGATTTCTCTCCTGATTCAGACCAGACTGCTTTTTCACTGGAGGAAGCCAGAAGCAACGGTTTGAAGTTAAAAACATCTTCTTGATGGGTTTGTTTCTTACAAACACACAGCTTTTGTCTTCTCAAGATGTTAACTGATGGACTGGAGTGGTGTGGATTACTTGTGGATTATTGTGATGTTTTTATCAGCTGTTTAGACTCTCATTCTGACGGCACCCATTCACTGCAGAGGATCCGTTGCTGAGCAAGTGATGCAATGCTACATTTCTCCAAATCTGATGAAGAAACAAACTCATCTACATAATGGATGGACTGAGGGTGAGCACATTGCAAATATCTGGGTGAATTATTCCTTTTACTCGCCTTGAAGACACTGATCAGATCCAGCTGAAGAAAACATTCCCTGGTAAAGAGAATAATTTCACTGCATCAACTCTATGGTTTTGAGCCAAAAATACAGTCGAGCCCAGCAAACAAGCAGTCAAACACCATGTCAGAGAGCTAATTAAAGGTCTGAAGTGTGAGGCGGCTGGCAATCCTGCTCACTTCTGTATATCAGCATCAAACACTGCAGAAAATCGGTACTTTGCAAAGGTCAGTCGTGTCCAGCAGTATCTTCAAAACAAAATACTACATTTAATTGCAATCGATATTTATACAGTCATATGTCTTCGTTAGTATATTTTGTTATAAAGCAGAGCAAAAATGCCACATTTTTAGCTTCCACAAATGTTTAAATGTGTCTGATAATTGAGGTAATTTTCTGCAAAAACATTTGATTGATAAATTGCACATCATATCACACATAAATATGACTTTAAAACCAATTTCAGAGGTTTAGCAGGTTTATTTTGATGCTTGTTCCCATTGTGACAAAATCACAGGCAACTTAACTGTAGCTTTAATAAATGAGGAAAACACTTAAAGGCTCATTAATCCGTATTTATGATCAAGTGAGTAAAGAAACTAATTTCGTTTAAACATCAGAATCCTTCAGTGCTAGGCAGAAGTCAAGCTGCTTTGATTCTCACATAAGCTCAGGCACTTTTCTGCAGATTTCCTCCAGATATCTTGTCTGTGATTCTAACAAACTGTGTTCATCCCATCACACTGTCGCAGAGATTCAGATGTCACAGAACATCAGATGCGACTTTCATGTTTATCCAGTGTTAAACAAAACCTCCCTGTAAATGTGTTTACTTGGCCTGTTTCTGCTTCTTGCATGCTTTTTTGTGAACATCAGTCCTTAGATACTCATAAAAACATCATGGATTATAACCCAGCTATGACAAACATGACACCTGAGGATATTAGAAAGGGGTTAGGTGTGTCATCTAACAAACCGCATAATGTTTGTCATAATACATTTAGAAAGAATCCATCATATGCAGCTGCCTGTGATTGAGGGATGCCTGAAAATGTGATAAGCATTGATTATGCTAAAATCTCATTTTTTCACGTCAAAATAAATGGCAAGTAAAATTAATTTCATGTCAAAGCATATTTATCCAGGTCTAACAATAAATAACAGACATATTGGTTAACTATATGAAACCATGTCAATTCCATGTCTAAATAATATGAGTATATATGCAGTTTATTATATAATCATATATGAAAGGTTATTTTATGTCACTATAAATAAAGCTGGATCACTACTACTAACAGAGGATCTACAGGGAACAAAATGTGGGGACATAACATTGAAATAAGGGAAAGACTATAGCGCTATCTGGTGGACATTTGGCAACTTACATACAGCTCCTGAGCTGTTGGCTGTTGAATTACTTATAGCTGTAAGAATTACCAGCTGGTAACTTTTCAATAAACATCCACAGTGCCTACACTATTTGTGAGTCCCACAGATGCCATGTATATGCACATTTAAAAAGCACTGTATATGCACAATATAGGGTGAATTCGGGGACATTTTGCCTTTAAGATGACTGGGGAAAAAATAGCCCAACTGTAAACCATTGAACATTCCAACAACTGACCATCTGATAAATTAATATCCATTTAGCCAAAACCTTTAACCACTAAGCAGCTAAAGTATTTAGTCCTATAAAGTACTACTGAAAGAATAGTTTAGCCAAAAATGGAAATATTGTCATTTACTCACCTTCAAGTGGTTCCAAACCTGTATGACGGTATGGCTTCTTTTTTTTTTTTTCCTGTGGAACATAAAAATATGATGTTAAGCATAATGACAACCTCACTTTCATTGCAACTTTTCTCCATAACATTTCAATGTTCAGCTGCTGCAGTATGTCGCTGTCCGCGGTGCTGAATCTGAAATAGTCAGATAGAAAGCTTTTAGTTATTTCACATTCATTGACACCTTACATTGCATTCAAGTCATACATCAAACCATGATCAAATCACCACCAACACAATTATTGCAATCATGAAAAATGATTGGCATTATATCGATATCTATGTAACGTGTGCAATGGTTAGCAGTGGCTAATAAATTACCATGGTTTTATTAAATTGAAATACAACAAAAACACGACAGACACTGAAACTGGTGAAATTGACACATGCAATCAAAGAAGTGAATCTACAATATACAAATATTTGCTTCCATCCATTCAAATTCTCACAATAATGTGTCAGAATTTGATTTTACTAAGCAGTAATTTAATTCAAAATTGGGTAAAAGTGCAAAACAGGTTGCAACTTTTTAGAGTAAAATAACGCATTAATTTGTAAACTATTTGTAGGATATATGTTTTTTTTTAGATATTGGATATAGTATTTCATTTATTTGATTGCATGTGTGGATTTCACCAGTAGCGTGTAAATTTCTTTGCGTTCGGTTGTCGACATCTGCTGTCGGGAGCTTCACCGAGCACCACCACCATCATCCTCCTCATCATCCTCCCCACCCCTCAACCTCTCCCTGCGGGAACGACAATATCCAGCTCCTAACATTCCCAATTTGGAATTGCAAATCCTCGCCAAAGGACTCAGTCTGAGCGGCATAAACCACATTCTTTCTTTAATGGCGTCAGAAACGCGTCTCACGCTCGCGTTATCGTACAGGAGGTATGGCGGCTAATCAGACGCTCTGTGAATCCGCATTAGTTAGATTTTTTAATGCATGCGTTTGATATGATTATAATACGATCATTCGATTATTAGTCATTCAAAAGATGCATATGCGCGCATACGGTGCACAAATTGCCTAATCAAATCGCAGGTGTTACAAACAGGATTAAGCGATGAAATTCAATTTCAAAATGCATGACGGAATGGACAGACTGATTTAAAAGCGCTGGTTGCATTGGTTTGTGATTACTGGATGCTGAGGAGTCTGGGGAGAGTTTGAGGTGGTCCACACCCCGTAATTGTTCCAGCCATGTCCCCTCCAGCATCCGCTGCGACAGCCAGTGAGAGCAGCACCACCACTGTGTTCGAGGACGACCCAGACGGCACTAGAGAGGAGGTACTGAATAACTGATGCTGTTTTCATTTTGCAGTCATGACGATGCGTGAATAGCGCGTGATAAGTGAAACAAAAAAATTTAAATATGAGCATCGATGTTCACAACATGGAAGCATGCAAGTTTATGTAGATAACACTGCAGTAAGAATGCATGAGCAGAGATTGGCTTTATCAAATAACAGGCGGCCAGTTCGACCAGTCTTTGTTATTGTAAGCAATAGAGGTAAAATCCACTAATGCATGATGCTACATATCAAATGACACCCAGTATGATACCTGAAGCTAAGCCAGACAATGCTGATTGATCACATACTCCATATGATAGTGATAAACCAATATACTGGCCAGGCCGATATTTGGTCATGCTCATTTGGCATATTACTGTAGGTGTAGTAGTGCAGACTAAGCCAACCTAAGACGGTTTGCTAGTTGGTATGCTGGTCTTAAAGCGTGAAAGGCATTTACGATCAGCTAATGCCAAGCTGGGAGACCAGCAAACCAGCTTAGGCTTGTTTCAACAAGGTTGCATCAGGTTCAAAATATACAAACAGCTTTGTATATGGATAATGAACATTTTCCATTTCTTTTAGGGAATTTTGTCGTATTTAGTAAACATTGTAGTTAATAGTATTTAAAGTAAATGTTTAATAATAAAAAAATAAAATTGAATTTGAACACCAAACTAATTTAGATTAAAAAAATAAATAAAAAATAGGGAGGCCTACAGTCCAAGATCCAAGGAGAGGAAGGTTTTACTTGATATACACAGGTGACAAAAAAAAAAAAAAAGGTGTCCAAAAGGGAAAATGGACAAAGAAGTAAAGTTTGTATTGTTTTAGTAACTATTACAGTAAATATTGCTTAAAACAAGTGTCTAAAAAAATGAAATCCAAACACCAAACTAATTTAGATTCAAAAAAGAAAGTTCAAGATCCAATGAAATACCAAAGAGATGTACACAGTTTACAAAAACTTGTACAAAAGAGAGATATGACAAAAAAGTGAACTTGTGCATAAAACCCCCCATTTTAGTCCATTATAATCCATCTTCAGTGTCCATATATCCAGCATGCATCTGACATATACATTACATCATAGCAGTTGCATGTAATGCATATGTCAGATGCATGCTGGATGTATGAACATTTAAGATGGTTTATAATGGAATTTTTGTATGTGGAAGCATTCTCTCATTCATCTCTAGATACTGAAAGAAATATACTGGCCAAGCACTAATGGCCATTAGATATGTGCTGCTCTTGGTACGGTATTGCACGAATATTAACCAGTAAATGAATACATTTGTGCAAATCTTGCTTTCAAACAACGACATGCATGGCAATGCATTTGCGTAATTAACTGTACTTACCGTTTCGATGTCCTTTTTAACTCATCTACATTCTCTTTGTTCTCTTGTGGTTGACGACGAGCAGCAGAGGCCTGTGAAACAGTCACTGAACAAGTCCATGTGCAGAGAGGTGTTCTGGAAATGCCTTCTGCTGTCCATGCTCATGTACGGCTGCATGGGAGCCATGGTGTGGTGCCACGTCACCAAGGTCACCCGGTTGACATTTGACAGTGCCTACAAAGGGAAGTCCATGATGTATCATGACAGTCCCTGCTCTGATGGCTACATCTACATCCCCCTGGCCTTTCTCATCATGCTTTATGTCGTATACCTGGTGGAGTGCTGGCACTGTCATGCCAGAAATGAGCTTCAGTATAAAGTGCACATGGAGGGGATTTATGAAAGAGTCCAGAGGATGCAGCAGGCGAAGCCTTGCATCTGGTGGAAGGCAATCAGCTACCACTACGTTCGGCGGACGCGGCAAGTCACGAGGTACCGCAACGGAGATGCGTACACAACCACACAGGTGTATCATGAGAGGGTGAACACGCGTGTAGCCGAGGCAGAGTTCGACTACGGCCACTGTGGAGTTAAGGATGTCTCCAAGCAGCTAGCTGGTCTGGAAAAGTCAGCCATCACCAAACTGAGGTTCACTAAGTGCTTTAGCTTCGCCAGCGTGGAGTCCGAAAACTCCTATTTGACCCAACGGGCAAGGTTCTTCACCGACAACGAAGGACTGGATGATTATATGGAGGCTCGGGAAGGGATGCACCTGAAAAACGTAGACTTCAAAGAGTACATGATTGCCTTCTCCAACCCCGACCACCATCCTTGGTACATCTCCAACTCCGTCTTCTGGACAGCGGCCTTTCTTACCTTATCCTGGCCGTTACGGGTGCTGACAGAGTACCGCACGGCTTACGTCCATTACCGTGTGGAAAAGCTCTTTGGTGCTGACTACATACCTGTGACGCCCTGCGACGAGAGACCTTACTCTAGACGCATCCCGAGGGTCAACACCATCGACAGCACCGAACTGGAGTGGCACATTCGATCCAACCAGCAGCTGGTGCCCAGCTACTCCGAGGCGGGTCTGATGGACCTGGCGCAACGTTCAGGAAGTGTCAGGCAGAACTGTGAACGCTGCCATCGCGCCATCAGCAGCTCCTCCGTGTTCTCCCGCAGCGCCCTCAGCATCTGCAACAGCAGTCCACGGATCCCCTTCAGCGGGAGTCGCTTCTCCTTGGGAAGACTGTACGGTTCCCGCCGCAGTTGCTTCTGGAGAAGCGGGAGCGGCAGTCTGGACGAACCAGAGAGCCCCAGCGAGAACACGCGATGCCTGTCCGGA
This sequence comes from Sinocyclocheilus anshuiensis, assembly GCF_001515605.1. Classification (NCBI taxonomy): domain Eukaryota; kingdom Metazoa; phylum Chordata; class Actinopteri; order Cypriniformes; family Cyprinidae; genus Sinocyclocheilus; species Sinocyclocheilus anshuiensis. The sequence continues at coordinate 1,725,518 of NW_015557186.1, read as the reverse complement.
CAGATAAATGTTGACGAGGAAGACCCACCGCCCTACCAGGATGCGCTGTACTTCCCGGTGCTTATCGTTCATTGCAATGAGAGTTGCCCCAATCACCGATCCTTCCATAGGAACAGCTCGTGCGTGGAGACGTCTTTATGATGGACCACCGAAAGAAGTTCAAAAGACGTGAGAGTCTTTCCGATAATGCAGAAAAATATCAATACCAGATGTGTCCTGTTACTCAGGAATCATTTATTGGAATATGTATTGGCCCACAACACTGTATGCTTACAACAATGGACGGAGCAATTGAGAAATAACCCCAATAATACATATTTATAGCAATAATGCAAACAAAGCATTGGAGTTCTAGGTACAAGTAATAATTTTGATTAACTTGCTATATAGGACAGCAAAAACGGGCTGTTTTTGTTCATATGTTTTTGACAGCTATAAATAACATTGGCCACAGAGCAAAAACCTGGTCTTTTTTCTACAAGTATGACCATTTTCACCTTGATGGACCTTCATAAATGTTGCACTTGAAGTTAGATCAGTCAAATCATCTGTAAAAGAATGTTACTTTGTTCCTCTCATGTAGTGGATTCTATTGGACCATGAAATATATGGTTTACATTCATATAAGAACACTCCTTACTGTATGTGAGAAAAATATCATGGGTTATTTGTACTTGTATTGTGATTTAACCGTATCAGGCAAGACTATATACTATTACGGACTATTATGGCGATGTTCGCAACACTATCTCAAACCTCTTAGGAAACCATATGATACATTTCAGGCTATGCAACTATTAACCTCTGGTATGTTATGCCTTTAAAACATATACAATTTACAATGGAATGTATGACTGTTGAAGCTTTTCTTTACATCGCTTGTATGTAGTGTACAAACTAACCAACAAGGACTTGATTATTTAATGAAGACAGACATGAACAGGCTTGACTATTAGTGAATGTTTTAGGGGTTTAATGGCTTGCGGCTGCTCTTGTACTTGACCGGAAATTGCAGTGGATCAAATTAAATGCAAAGGATCAATTAAACACAGTATAAGAGAGGAAATGCATATGTTTCTTTATGCAGCTGTACATTCATCAATTAGTTAACATTGTTTTGCATTAACCATGACAATGGTTCAGCCTCATGAAAGCTCAATTCAACATGGTTTTACCAATGATACCTGAATGCTGAAAAGAAGTAATGACCCTCAGAAATGGCCTAGAGCTTTTCAAAGACATTTTTTTTTATCTCATTCATCCAGTCGATCCAGATATTGCCTATTTATCTCTGGTCTGTTACCTGTTGTGTATAAAGGTTGCAAAAGCATTTATCAACATTGTGTCATATCACTTTTATACTGCCTAGATAATGTATATCATATCATGAAAAAGTAAAAACGCCATCACTATGCTGCCTTCATGTAGCACACAATAAACATTGTTATGTTAAATGGACATAAACTAACTGAATAAACTGCTTGTGGATACACAGAAATGAGTAACCACTGTGTAAATATGACTTGCCGGAAAAAAAGGACAAAAGAAAACTATAAGTCATGCCAAGTTACACTTAGGTCATTCCTGTTCGGTTTTTGTTGTGATTTGAAGGTATTTCTATAAAATAATTTCTATAAGGCATAAATCTGCCCTGGTCAAACTTTAATTTTGATTACTTACAAAATGACAATAAAACAAACGGGATGTTCATAAAGATCATAAAGTTAGCTTTCAAAAGCATGCCAACAGTCTAATATCTTCTGAAATGTGGATCTTACCAAACTGATTTAATTTGATGAATGTTTTAGAGAGAAACAAACCAACTAACACCAACAAAAAAAAAAAATCCAAGATTTTATCAAATATCCATTGATATTACTTACAAATATTTGCTGTTGATTTTATGCCAAAATGATTTCACTTCCTGGAGGAATAAAGTAAAAAAGGCAGTTATGAGAACACACCTCTAGATGGCAATATAGAATGTGTCACATAAAATATCATCACGGATAATTCTATTGCATAAGCAGAGCTATATATTTACGTATCATGCTGACTAAATTAAACAGTAACAATAACCAGTTGCTTTAGATGGCTCCACACACTAATGACAGAACACTTGTTGAGCTTCTGTTTGAGCACGTGTTTGCCAAGTGTATGAGTGTCTCTGCTTAAAGGAAAGACTGGTGTTTAGGAAAGTTAATAAAGACTGTAAATACAGATGGTTCAGTCATAGTGACCGCAAATGGCCTTGTGGACTACTGATGGACGTTGACACAGTAAAGTCTTACTTTATTCATTTTGTTATCAGTCATGTCCCACCCTGAGTACATAGACAGAGACGAGGGTGAGTCTGTTACTGTCTACTGCTACAACAAGCAAAACATCAATCATTTACAAAGGAAGAGTTCAAAGACTTCTATCATTTACCTCTTTTGCTGATCTTACTAATGCATTTGGATAAAAGTGCCTGCTCAATGCATAAACGTAACTGTACATTTGAAAATTTGCTTTCCAAAACAAGATAACTTGCATCATTATGGAAGGATCTTGCAGGTCTGAAGAATAACTATAGGTCATATTTCAGCCCAAGACATTGTTTTCATGTCACTTACAAATATTTCCCCATGTGCTTGTCATAACTGTAACTATAAGCAGTTATACATTATTTAAATTGTTAGGTATTTTAAACATCAACCTACATAAACTCAAAATTAAAAAATTGCGACGCATTACTATAATGAGGGAGAATTTGACCTGGACCTGTATGTAATTCCTAAGATTCACTCAGCAAAGAGAAAATATGACAATGCATGACAATATACGATGTCTTTCAAGGTAAAAGTAGAGTAAAAAATTGAATTGCTCAATATTTATATCCTTAATATACGGGGTAAAATAAAAAATACTGGAAGGTTGCAGGTTCAAATCCTGTTCAAAGGCGTTATTAATTAACTATCACAACCAAGAACCACTACTAAAAGGACCATGTTTTTGGACATTTACCATGGTATTTCAAGTACCTTGGAGTATCATGTAAAAACCATGGTAAATAGAAATGGGTCAAAGAGATAAAATCCCTGATTGTAAACACAAAAGTCACAAGTTAGTTAACTTTGCAAGCCATTTACTTGACTAAGTCCAACTTCTATGGCCTTTTGCTTGAATTTACTCAGTTTGACGTCTACTCTCCTCAGGATGAGCCTATTTCAGAAGATTTACACTTCTATAAACATGTTTTGTTTTTAAAGGCTATAATAATAATATTGGCTATGTAATGTACGATTCAGTGTTTCTCCTTCAATTGTTTTTTGTGGTTAGTTCTGTTCGGTGGGACTGAATCTTGTGGCATGTGGAAACGTTTTGTTATAATAAACTGATTATATCATTATGTTTGGATATATAAACTTTGTGAGGCTTCGGCTTATTATCTATTAGGCAAACATCACAGTTTCTAATTACTATTCATGAGCTAAGCCTTTATTGTAGTAGGATTCATTAATTGGAGTCCAAAATGTATTTATTCAAGTTCTCATGGCGTTAGACTGAGTTTTACTGTAAGTGTAAAGCAGTTAAGTGTCAAAAACATGTAAGCATGATAGAACAGTGAATTATGAGGTACTGAATGTTGATTTATTGGTTGTTAAACGTATGTAGAACAGTACAGCAAACAGATTTTCCTAATTGCTGACAGTGTGAGGTTTGTTCATTTTGTTAAAAAGTGCTAACTAGATTAGTGTCACCTGAATGAAAGAGTTTCTGACTGAAAACTTTATTTAAACAAACTAAACTCTCTGCTGTTTAATAAAATGCACATTGCAATTGATCACCATATGCAAAATCAAATAAATTATAATGAACAAGCCTGCGTTATGCAAAATGTATCAAGTATGAAGACAAACTTTAATTTAAGTCTTAGATTTGTGTATTTTATGGTTGTATGTATGTCTCAGAAGTCTGTCCAGGATCCATTTTCTCAGTCTCATCTGGATCATGAGTACATGGTGAGATGCATCCACTATAACAACAGAGTACTGGTTTATTAACGGTTATGAATTATTATTTTTATTCATCTTACTATGAATTCTGATGAATTAAATATTTGCATTAAAAACATTACTTCATTTTCTCCCAGCATCATGTTTGGCCCTCCAGCAGAGAGTCTCTTGAATGTTTCTGGTGATAATAAGAGATATAGTGAGTGTGCATTAATGATAGCAAGTGACATAAATCAGACACGACAAGGATATAATGCACTACAGAGGTTAGGTGTGGATGTTATGCAGTCATTTAATTATCTTTATGAAACACAAATGATCAAAGTTAAGTTCTAATCAAGCTATTAGGATTTTGATTGTACACGATATTTTGAACTGCAATCTAGTGCACAATAGGCTAAAGTTTAGACTCACTGGCCATGCAATCCATGCGCAGGACAAGTACAACAAAGTTTTCTAGTGTAATTTCACCACTGGAGTCACCGTATCGTACAGCCATGAGATTCAGCATACTGTCACTCAATACAAATCCTTGAAAACATCCAAAATATCAGCATATCCATTCTATTGCTTTGTATGTTGTGATTAAATGGTGATGTAACATTTATGACTTCAAGATCAGTTGAGAACATAGTTGAGTTAACTTGGTCTTAATTTAGAGAAAACTTTGAGAAAATAAAGTTACCTGCAAACTTAAGAGCATTTCTGAGTTCATTCAGAGACAGACTTCCAGTGTGCGAAACATCCATGCCATAGAAAATGTCCTGAGAAACAGACCAGAGAGAAATTACAACCCATTTTACTTACATAACATGCATTTTGAAAAAAGAATATGTGACGATAAAGCATGTAGAAATTTGTTGACCTTTACCTTTAGAAAAACCACACGTTTCCACAAACGGAGGCATTCAAATTCACTCAGCCTCCCAGTGACACTGAGCTGTATTTGTTGTTAAAGAGTATCATGAAACTTGTAAAATGTAATGAATGTGATTTTTTGTTCTATAATTGAAAAGCATGCACATGTGTCTGAAACACAGATCCCTGAAAGCCTTTTCTCACTCTGATCCTTCATAGTTGAGGATACATCCATCAGCGCCACCAAGCTCTTACACAAATCCAAACTGAATCCTGTTGTTTTCTGTGAATGTCCTGAAAGAGCAGACCAAAACATGCGCAGAATCAGACATCACTGGAAGCAAAACAGCAATATGAGATTTCAAAATGAGCTTATATTTTGACTTTTCTCTAGAAGCGTCACCTGCATAAAGATTCTCATTCAGAAGTCTCTGAAGTCGCTCAGCGTCCAGCTCTCCATACTTACATAAACAGACAATTATGACGTGATTTTACATGACATATATCAAATGTTACATAACTTCCTGTTCGTTTTAAATATCTGGGCTATTTTTGTTACTTTCAGCTGCATTTTCTGATTATAAACAGTCACATTCCCTCATAATCCAGAACTGTTAAAAGAGTCACGTGCACCTTATCTGCATATTGTGGAAAGAGCTGGAAGGATTCATCATTATCCCTGGGAATAATCTGAGAAAAATGGAGATCAGTTGAAAATATATGTACTTTCAAAAGACTTATTTGCATACAGCCCAAGCTGTGATATACCTTTGTTCTTGTAATGCCATATCCAGAACTGTCTCTGAAGACACAATATCAAAATCTTTAATACTGTAGTCCAATAATACTACATTAAATTATACTAAAGCTGATGTAAGTGATTTTTTTATGTTTGTTGTAAATAGTTTCTCATATCCCGGATTAATATGCATAAACTCTTACTCAATAATGGCTTCTGTCTTTGAATAGACTGTCAGAAGGAAGGATGAAGCTTCGTTTGGCTGGAAAGTTGAAGGAACGATGAGGTATTCGCCTGCTTTGAATCTGAAAAACTCCATGATTTCCCGAGCATTTATGTAGGATTCGTTTTTTCCAACGAGACGGGCGTTTCTGAAGAATGAGGCAGGGAATTTTCCGCTTTGGTCCTTTAACTGCCGAATAAGGAGCAATATTGATTATTCTGTCTCTGCAAAACCCAAAAACCCAAAGTGTTTCAGGAATATGTTAAATACGTACATGAGCTGGAACCTGCAGGAGTTACAGAAAACAAAATGGTCATTCAAGTGAAGAAATTATTTTGCAAATTCAGAAGCTGTCAGAATACATTTCTACAAACCTCATAAATGTTAAAGCCAATATGAAAATTGGTTGCCAAGTGCCTGTTTCTCTTGTGAGATTTCTGAATGAGGGACACAAGGAGATTTGGAGAGCTTTCATCTCTGGGGTCTTCAACAGTCTCCTTAAGAGTCACACGGAACTGGGAATTTTTTGAAAAACTGTCTATAAATGCAAGAAAAGAAAGAGGCTGGTAGTCTAGAAGTGTCCTAACTCAGATTCCTATCCAATCTGTTTAGTAGCCATGGTAACGTCTTTTAAATAGAACTTAAAAAACTAAACTTTTTTTAAATCTTAAAGGATTAAGATGCAACAGGAAACATTCGTAGAACATCCCTAATGTTCTCTCAAAGTTATATTACTTTCTTCCAGTAACATTAACAGAATGTTTGTTTAAAGTTATCTGGTCTTTACTAATGTTCTTAAAACATTAGAACAAAAATATTAATGATACAATGTTCATGAAACATTTTTTTCTAAAACGTTTCAGTTGGACGTTTGTGTAACATTTAAATGTTACTACTTGTTTCAGAATGTTCAAAAGTAACATTCCAATAATGTCTGCAAAATGATAACCAAGAAAAAAACTGTACATTTGGAATGTTCAGAGAACATTCCGAAATAACGTTTTCTTAACTCAGTGGGAATGTTAGCAAAACATTCTTAGAAAATATCAATAGGAGCCATCTGACATCTGACCATCTGGAAAAAAAAATGCATTTAGGGGTTGGCTGATACCGATTATTACAGATCAAGTAGACCGATAACCAATATTTTGAACCGATATATATGTCTGGTGTAAAAATGAAAATTATTATCAAAATTAAGAATAACAAGGGCTCTGACAAAAGCTTTCTTTAAATGCTTTTAAATTATTTTATCGGCAAATTGGTTTTGAAAATGACCGATACCGATAACCATAAAAAAAAGCTTAATATCGGTGTTACTTTTTTGTTACATTTTCTGGGCAAACACAAACATTATAAGCAGAATGCTACTTATAAAATGTTAAATTTTTCCTCTCATCTCACCATCTCCATAGACTCTACAGCCCCAAACCAAAAGAGATCATATTTCTCCTGAGTTTGCGGTCCAAATTTAATGTGATGAGTTAAAAAAAAAAACAAATGTGACAAATGAAAACATTTGTTAAAATGATGACAAGCTTAAATATGAAATAGTCAAACCATTAAGATAGCCAAACTATTCTTATCGTGAACATATTATATTAGCATTAATAACATAGCATTATTTAAGCATGAAGATTAATCAATAACTTATTTCATTTTCATAACTGTTTGTGGATGGATCTTTCACAATAGTGAAGCAACTGCTGAGAAACGTCTTTAAAAGATGTGACATCATACTCGACATACAAAACACAACAATGGTAACACTCAACAAATAAAAACAACACTTACAACATAAACCAACATTACCAAATAAACCAACAACACAAATTGCTAAAAGTGAACCAAAAACAAATTCAATAACGCAAATAAAACCAACAAGAATTTAAAAACTCCATTGCATACTGGGTGCCTTCATAGTACATATGCACTGTAGAAACACATTATGATGCTGTTATGATTATGACCATTATGATTTCTGAGAGTGCTGTTAGATGCAAGAGAAGTCCCACTGTGAAATTACTTTGAAAGTAATGCAATTATTACCCTGGAATATACTGTAATTTCACATTACTATTGTCATTTTGCATTATTGACACACTATTTTCCTAATTAATGCTGTTCAGTTGCTTTGACACAATCTGTATTGTTAAAAGCGCTATATAAATAAAGGTGACTTGACTTGACTTGACTAAAATTTAAAACAGTGCAATCAACATTTCAATAAAGCCATATATAAAGTGATTTTCAGTAAATTGTCCTATTCTGACATGATTTGCATCTTTATGCTTAAACAAACAGTACTATTCATAGTCATAATAAAAATAGATGCAATAAGAATGAAATAAAATTGTTATATTACCTATGTCATTTGAGCAGCCGCCCGCTGTTGTTCCAATCACCCAGTGGCCTCTGTGAACTTCAGTTTTCCAGGATGAAGAGTGAGATCCAGTAAAAACGTTCACGTCCGAACAACATATATCCATATCTGAAAAATTCCGGCAGAAATCATCCATTGACATCCTGCAGAGACAGAAAGCCTGCTGTAAATATAGTGACGTGCAGCTATGCACTATATCCATAAAAAGCAAGAAAACCAAGAGATGTATAAAAAAAACATTGATCTAAAATAACTTTAGAGACTTTAGATGTTTATTTCTGCTTACCAGAATTCTCCATTGTCAAGCACAACTTTGTATTTTTGGTCCTCAGGCCGTACAAGTTCCCACAAAGGGGATCTAAAGAGACCAGATTAACCAGATGTCAGATGCTGATTTATAAAGTGATATATAGATAAATTATAGAGAAATGTTCATTCAAACAGAAGGATTCAGACCTGTCACTCCAGTCACTCTTCCACTCTCCGTGACCCCAAGGGTTAAAGATCCTCACCAGCTTCACTGGATGACCTTTACATACAACCTGTGAGAGAACACCTCATTAGATCACAGGAAACACTTGCTTATCAACTTATTTGAGCAAAAAGATACTAAACACTTCAAAACTGTAAACCAGGTCAGAACTGTTAGTCTGATAAGAAGTTCTCACCTCTGCGACTCCTGTGACTGTGTACGCATGCATTTCCACAAGGCCATTGGGCAACACGTTATTCTGCCGTAGACCTGCTTGCTAAAGGAATAACGAGATTTTAGGACTTTTGTGATCGTGTTTGTATGGCTTTTAGCAGGTAGGCTGGTCTGTTCTTAATGCAGGGAAAACAATGATAAATACAAATGATCAAATACAAAGAATTTTAGAATTCTCACAATTCTGACTTTTTTTTCTTAGGATTACCAAATAAAAAAATCCAGATGTGTGAGGTATATAGCAATAACCTTTTTTTTTATTATTATTATTTAATTCTGCAGCAGAAACAAAAAACAGAATTGCAAGTTTTAAACTCAGAATTCTGAGAAAAATTCAAAATTGCAATATATACAGGAAATTACTTTTGAAATATTTTTATTCCATGGTGGAAATGAGCTTATATATGAATAAGCTTGACACATTTCAAAAGGGAGGAGAATAAAATGCTTCCCATGTCTCGTTTGTGTCCAATCAAACTCTATTGTATTTTGGTGCAAATTCATCAGTTGGTAAATGCAAGTGAAATTAGAAATTAAATGCATGAGATTTCTGGATATTAAATGTTACATTCAAACATATGCATTTGTGCCAAATATAAAATAACTGGTTGCAGCATCCATTTTGTCAGGTTGTGACATGCCTTCATCCTCAAAACATGAATTAATCTATTTGAAGAAACAAAAATTCGTCCCAGACGACATGAAATATGGGATCACTTGCAGCAAGCATGATATAACAATAATGCATCAATGAATATATTTTAACAGTTTTAAAAAATAAATAATTGCATTGTTTTGTAATATTAAAGACTCAATCTTTACCCCTCCAGGAGTACCACATCCCATCAGGGATTCTGATTGGCTGGCTCGTCTCATGGAGTCCCACAGCTTTTCTGAAGCTTCACTTAATTTAATGTTCATGTGTGGGCCACCGGTGAAGTCCATGAGAGCTTCTGATATGCTTCCCGCATCCATATCCGCATAAGAGCCACACACTCTGGAAAAAATGTAGAAGATAATGGTCAGGACAGGATTTCCAGAAGTTTTTTACAATTTATTTTCTCCATAGACATTTCCAAAAATAAGTTCTGATTCATAAAAGCTTGTTAATTTCAACTCTTGAAGCAAAAGATAGTGCAATATAAAATTACTGTTAATAATGAAAAATAATATATTGCAATATAAGTTTATGAAAAGACATGCGCTCTTAGAAACAGTCTGTTATTAAACTGAAACATACTTGGCATAAGCTTTCTCTAACAAAGCAGGCCAGAATTCATTTGGTGTTTTGGACTGAACAAAGACGAGTTGGCCGTCAACGGTTGGTAGCTTGTCATCAATAACGACATCCACCCATGATCCAAACCTCCAGAACTGAAAACAAAAGATGACAGTTCAGCTGTTAAAGAAAATATAGAAGCCTTAACTCTTAAAGGAACAGTTTCCCCAAAAATGGTTTAAATGTTTACCTTAAAGTGAAATATTCCTGCATAATCCACAGAGAAATTCTGTTCATCGTGGATAATATGCTTCATGATTCGTTTTTGAAACGTAAGAGCTCCAACGGATGCCAGAAACCAGCAGTTACCTTACAAACACACACACACACACACACACACACACAAACAAAAAAAAAAAACCATTGTATATAATTTTTTAATTAATGCAGTATTTAACTTAAAAATAGAGGAAAAGTATTTAAAATCCATTAAAATGAGGCAGATTTGTTTCACCATGTGGAAAAAAATAAAATAAATCATCTGTAATATCATGGTGTAGCCATTACATGCCAGTATAGCCATATATTTTCAGTGCTGTGTATTCCTTAGTTACTGAGCAGTGCTTTCAGGCAAAAGTTTGTCACACCTTCATTGCTGTGCAATTTTTTTTCTGCATTGTGGCTTATTTGTAGATTGTACACACAAAAACATCTTTGTATTTTTGCCTATTTTCTATTCATTTCCTATGGCGGTCATTTTTGACCATGAACAACACAAGTGTGACTATTTTTTTTTTTACTATCATTTTGCTTTTTCGAATCAAGTCCACTATTTTTTTGGGGGAGGTCACATAGTGAACGCATAGTTTCGTACAATTCTGATTAAGTAGTGATTTTTTACATTTCCAAACTTTTATATTTTTTTTTTCCACTAAAATGACCGAACAACACCAGAGGGTTCAACTCTACTCCAACTTTTTCATTTGACCTAATGACTGTGTTCAACTTCTATTCCTTTAAAAATGTCTGTTTATTTACATTTTCTGTTAATATTCACATTGTACATACAGTACACACCTGTTTGACCAATTTATTGCTTTATTGCAATCTGTTAAAGTGGTTGAGACCTGCGACCTTTGAAATTTTCATCATCTATAAATGATAATGTTTCGCTTTTGCTTTAGTTAGTTGCATTGATGTGTTTAAAATTGATTTTTCGAATGAATTTTTTAATGTGGGCACTCAGGACACACTGCAAGTTTGGTACGGACGTTGATGGGAATTTTACATTAACATTAAATGACATATAATTACATTAGATTATTGCATGACCTTCACCAAATCTACACTTGTAGCTTGTAATCACACAACATATCGTATCAGACCTACCTAAACGGCCCTGGATGAAATCAAACCTCGAAGCTCCTTGAACAATGTAAACAGGGTTTGGCACCAGTTCCTGAAGGAAACAGATGATTCATTTCACACTTTACAGCAGATCACACACAATCACAAGGGCCCAAATCACTAAAAAAACAGCAGAGAGACCTAAGTTTTTAATTCTAGTCTGAAAATAGAAACTAAACCAAACAGAAAAGCATGCATGACTCTGCAGTTCCTTTGCTGTGGATATTAGGCTCTACTACCGCTCACGCCCTGAAGTCCACATCAACTAGGCATCACACTGGTCAAGGAAAACCTTCATGATTTGCATTAGCATTTACATTTCGAATGACTTTAAGCTACTTCACATTTTATGTGCAAGACTCTCATGATCTGCTATAATCAGTAACTGATGGAGTTTGTGTGTGAAGATGTTCACATACATGTGGTCTTTTCCACACGACTCTCCAGAGGTCGTCACGCTTCAAGGGACCCAAACCGATCGATTTCATCTCTGGCGGGAACAAGTTGTCTACGAATCCCAGTCTTTCCTTCAGGCAGAACTGCTTGAGCCGGTGGAAGTCCTGATCCAGGAACTTCTCAGGATTGTTGGGAGATCCCTGTCCATCCTTGAGATGACGCTCCGACAAGATGTTTAAACACACACCAGGTGCTGGCATTGTGGCTCAAATCGGTTGAATAGACAGCAGCACACTGCTTTATGGTGAACAAAATTTTCAATACCTTTATTTCGGTTTACTTACATTTTATTCTTCAGTTGATTAGATTAAGCTTTATTGTGCAGACTAGTACAATGAAATACAGCAAACAATGACAAAATGCATTACTCTTTATCTTAATACTTATTTGTTAGATGTGCATGAAAACCCTGCCTTTGCAGCATGTATGTTTGTGCATGTAAATGACTGAACTAAAACACATATTCATTTGCATGTCAGTTGATAGTTTCTTTCTCATGCACGAACATCGTAATTGTAAAAACTGAAATGATAACAGGAAATGATTCAAAACATACCTGTCGTCTCTTACTGTAGCTGGAAGATTATTCCGTCCTTCCGAAGGAGAAGCCTTTTAAAGTCTGACTCCGCCCACTCAGGTGTGGTGTAACATTATGACTCTCAGGTCAATATTTAAATATCGTGCAAATGTCACAGTATGTAATTAGTAAAGTGTCCACAACATATAAGCATGACGCCACGGCGAATGCTGAGATATAACTATTGATTTAATGTCTGTAAAAAAAAAAAACATAGGGCACAATGCATACAGTTTGCAAACAGTATTCAAGATAAAAATCTAAACTAAATTATTGTCATTTGAATACAGGGTTTTCTGACTGAAAAGTTTTTTTCTCTCCACACAAATCAATTCTACCCAATCCAATCAATCAATCGCCACAATCAAATTAAAGCTAACAAGCCTGCATTATGCAAAATGTATCAAGTATGAAGGCAAACTTGCATTTACTGTAAGTCTAAGATTTGTGTATTTTATGGTTGTATGTATGTCTCAGAAGTCTGTCCAGGATCCATTTTCTCAGTCTCATCTGGATCATGAGTACATGGTGAGATGCATCCACTACAACAACAGAGTATTTGTTAATCAGCTGTTATGGATTATTATTTTTATTTCATCTTACTATGAATTCTGATGTATTCTGAAATATTTGTGTAAAAGCTTCATTCCTTCATTTTCTCCCGGCATCATGTTTGACCCTCCAGCAGCGGGTCTCTTGAATGTTTCTGGTGAGTAATGTAACTTTATGACTCTCTGGTCAATGTTTGACTGGAGCTCAATATAGATCAAAGATCAGCACAGTGATACTGAAAAAAACTCTTCACATGATGTGGCATCATTATTTGTGTTTTTACCTCATACAATGACCTCATGATAACTACGATAAAGTCAAATACTGCAGAAAAGGAAGGTGTTACTCATAAACAGGCAGAATCTCAATGCAAAGAGAAACTAGATCAATCAGGTCAATCAAGGCCATCAATTGATAAATCAATTGATTTTTTTAGTAGCACATGCAATAAAAAGGCCTATTACCTATAATCAAATCTATAAGTAATTTTGTCTTTGTAAAGCTCTGTACACAAAATATAAAATAAAGTATTTATTAATATGCACTATAAGGACAGATCTATTGTCCAGACATTAATTCAGATTTTATTCAATAACTCTTTTATAACAGCGCCACCTAATGACCACTTACTATTAAACCAGTATTAGACCTGCTGATTTTCTCCAAGAATCAGGGTTACAGTTAACTAAAAAAAATTATATAAAAAAGTTACTCAAAAATAAAACATACAAAAAATAAACATTCAGCTAGTTGCCTAGGCAACCTTTCATATTGTCATTTAGTTTAACTTGATATACTAAAATAATTTTAATAAATAAAAGATTTGTTTTTTAACTAATAAAAATGACAAATGCACACAAAATTACTAAATCTTTATCTTAAGTTTATCTGAAATACAGTTAACAAAGAAAATAAAAAAAAATGTTACTTGAAATTAAACATACAAAATATTATTTTATTTCAGTTAGTTTCCAAGGCAACATTTCTTTTTATTTAGTTGTGGATGCATGGATGGATGGATGGATGGACAGACAGATAGATAGATAGATATAGTCAGATGACAGACAGACAGACAGACAGATAGATAGATAGATAGATAGATAGATAGATAGATAGATAGATAGATAGATAGATAGATAGATAGATAGATAGATAGATAGATAGATAGATAGATAGATAGATAGATAGATAGATAGATAGATAGATAGATAGATAGATAGATAGATAGATAGATAGATAGATAGATAGATAGATAGATAGATAGATAGATAGATAGATAGATAGATAGATAGATAGATAGATAGATAGATAGATAGATAGATAGATAGATAGATAGATAGATAGATAGATAGATAGATAGATAGATAGATAGATAGATAGATAGATAGATAGATAGATAGATAGATAGATAGATAGATAGATAGATAGATAGATAGATAGATAGATAGATAGATAGATAGATAGATAGATAGATAGATAGATAGATAGATAGATAGATAGATAGATAGATAGATAGATAGATAGATAGATAGATAGATAGATAGATAGATAGATAGATAGATAGATAGATAGATAGATAGATAGATAGATAGATAGATAGATAGATAGATAGATAGATAGATAGATAGATAGATAGATAGATAGATAGATAGATAGATAGATAGATAGATAGATAGATAGATAGATAGATAGATAGATAGATAGATAGATAGATAGATAGATAGATAGATAGATAGATAGATAGATAGATAGATAGATAGATAGATAGATAGATAGATAGATAGATAGATAGATAGATAGATAGATAGATAGATAGATAGATAGATAGATAGATAGATAGATAGATAGATAGATAGATAGATAGATAGATAGATAGATAGATAGATAGATAGATAGATAGATAGATAGATAGATAGATAGATAGATAGATAGATAGATAGATAGATAGATAGATAGATAGATAGATAGATAGATAGATAGATAGATAGATAGATAGATAGATAGATAGATAGATAGATAGATAGATAGATAGATAGATAGATAGATAGATAGATAGATAGATAGATAGATAGATAGATAGATAGATAGATAGATAGATAGATAGATAGATAGATAGATAGATAGATAGATAGATAGATAGATAGATAGATAGATAGATAGATAGATAGATAGATAGATAGATAGATAGATAGATAGATAGATAGATAGATAGATAGATAGATAGATAGATAGATAGATAGATAGATAGATAGATAGATAGATAGATAGATAGATAGATAGATAGATAGATAGATAGATAGATAGATAGATAGATAGATAGATAGATAGATAGATAGATAGATAGATAGATAGATAGATAGATAGATAGATAGATAGATAGATAGATAGATAGATAGATAGATAGATAGATAGATAGATAGATAGATAGATAGATAGATAGATAGATAGATAGATAGATAGATAGATAGATAGATAGATAGATAGATAGATAGATAGATAGATAGATAGATAGATAGATAGATAGATAGATAGATAGATAGATAGATAGATAGATAGATAGATAGATAGATAGATAGATAGATAGATAGATAGATAGATAGATAGATAGATAGATAGATAGATAGATAGATAGATAGATAGATAGATAGATAGATAGATAGATAGATAGATAGATAGATAGATAGATAGATAGATAGATAGATAGATAGATAGATAGATAGATAGATAGATAGATAGATAGATAGATAGATAGATAGATAGATAGATAGATAGATAGATAGATAGATAGATAGATAGATAGATAGATAGATAGATAGATAGATAGATAGATAGATAGATAGATAGATAGATAGATAGATAGATAGATAGATAGATAGATAGATAGATAGATAGATAGATAGATAGATAGATAGATAGATAGATAGATAGATAGATAGATAGATAGATAGATAGATAGATAGATAGATAGATAGATAGATAGATAGATAGATAGATAGATAGATAGATAGATAGATAGATAGATAGATAGATAGATAGATAGATAGATAGATAGATAGATAGATAGATAGATAGATAGATAGATAGATAGATAGATAGATAGATAGATAGATAGATAGATAGATAGATAGATAGATAGATAGATAGATAGATAGATAGATAGATAGATAGATAGATAGATAGATAGATAGATAGATAGATAGATAGATAGATAGATAGATAGATAGATAGATAGATAGATAGATAGATAGATAGATAGATAGATAGATAGATAGATAGATAGATAGATAGATAGATAGATAGATAGATAGATAGATAGATAGATAGATAGATAGATAGATAGATAGATAGATAGATAGATAGATAGATAGATAGATAGATAGATAGATAGATAGATAGATAGATAGATAGATAGATAGATAGATAGATAGATAGACAGATAGATAGATAGATAGACAGAAAGATAGAGAGATAGACAGATAGATAGATAGATAGATATAGTCAGATGACAGACAGACAGACAGACAGACAGAGAGATAGATAGATAGACAGATAGACAGATAGAGAGATAGATAGATAGATAGACAGATAGACAGATAGACAGATAGATAGATAGATGACAGACAGACAGACAGACAGACAGACAGACAGACAGACAGACAGACAACTAGATAGATAGATAGATAGATAGATAGACAGACAGACAGACAGACAGACAACTAGATAGATAGATAGATAGATAGATAGACAGACAGACAGACAGACAGACAACTAGATAGATAGATAGATAGATAGATAGACAGACAGACAGACAGACAGACAACTAGATAGATAGATAGATAGATAGATAGACAGACAGACAGACAGACAGACAACTAGATAGATAGATAGATAGATAGATAGACAGACAGACAGACAGACAGACAACTAGATAGATAGATAGATAGATAGATAGATAGATAGATTAAAAAAAAAAAACAACAACAACTAATAATTGATAAATTCACACAACAAAATGACTAAATCTTGATCTAATTCAAATGAAAATGAACAAATAAATAAATAAACAAATTCAAATATTAATTGTATCTCAATGGAAAAACATTGTAGTTATTCAGTGATTTTTTTTTCTTGCTCATTTAATGATTAATGGTAAATGGTCAATAGGTGGCGCTGTGCACAAATGTATAAAACAGGCCATTGAACAAACTCAAGAATCCCTGAACAACTGATCTGTCTTCTCAATATAGAACAATAATAATGCACTGTGTGGATATTAATAGCTGTTTGAATTTAATCCCCTCTCCTTTTTTACTTTGTCTTGATACAGACAGTATAAAAGACTGCAATCACTCACGATGATTAGTAACAGTAAAGGAGCAACACAATATTTCTGCAATGCATGAACATGAGCCCCAAAACATGACATGATTAGCACATGAAAAATAGAAAAAACTGCTATTCTCTATTTCATCAGCTTTACTGAAATGATGTATGAAATAATAAGTCATCTGATTATTTACATTTAATTTGAGAGTCTGCCTCGTCGTTTATCAAATGACTGCAGCTAAACAGACTCACGGCTCTTTTTCCATCAGTCCTGCTGTTTCTTACGTCATACTTGGCCAGTTTGTTTAATTTATTATTAATTATTTCAAGCATTTTCTAGAGTTTCTATATGATCCAGATCAGAATGGTTTCACTGCTCCGTGAGAATAATTCAGTGCTGTGTTTCCATCTTTTCTTTAGAGAGACGAGCTGAAATCATCTGCTCATTCACAGATCTCAAAAAGCCACAGCACTGCAACTGAACTCTGCTCATTATTATTGTATTTTATTATTATATTTTGGCACAACATCCAATCATCAACACTCTTAAAATAAAGGTTCTTTATTGCCATCAAGGGCTGCACAAAGAACCACACAGATGCCATTGACTGTGGGAAGTTAATGTGACTATTAATATTCATAGCATATCTAAGTGCTTGTTTTAATGAAATCTTATGAGATGCAGCTAAATACAAATACACAGCATTGTTTAATAGTGTTATATAATATGACATATTGACATGTGTGAAGATATTTTTGTATCCAAATCCATTAATTGATTAATAAATGTATTAAAAATGCATACAGATAATTACCTGAGCACACCTGTTCTATGATGTAATTAAAATTGTTAATCACACTGATGTTAATTACAACTGATGTTAATTTCTTAATTAAAATTCACAATGATATTTTATATGGCGATTAAATGTCTAGGTGGTACAATTGTCTTGAGATCATATTTGGAAAAAAAATATCTCATTAAAAAGGCTGAAATTATTGGGTGAAATATCTTAAATAGTGAAGCTATTTTATTTTTAAATATTAAATATATTAATATTAGTTTATTTAAAAAATATTATATTAAATATTATTGACATTTGAAAATCAATTGTCGGCCAAATTTAATCAAAAGCTGGTAACTCACATGTAGGAAGCCACACACAAAGTGTAAAGTGTTAACTGTATGTGTAAATTAATAAAAAAATATATATATAAATATGTAATTTATTATAAATAATTCATAATAATTCATAATAATTAAATTATTTGTAAAAGAGAAGTGTTAAAGAAATAAGAGTAAATTAATAAATATATATATATAACCAATTGTTATTTACATAAAAAGTATATAGAAATAATAAATAATATAAATAAATGAATAAAAAATAAATAATTTATTAATAATATAGCATTTGTTTTGTATTTTGTAATTTAATGTATTGACTTTCAATTATTTGTAAATATGGAAAGTGTTAAATTAATAAGTGGGACAAATACCTAATTTTGCAAAGTGAAAGATGCATATTTCACAAAATTTTTTGTCACAGAATTATTGCGAGCCATCAAAGACTATTGACTAAAACTATAATCATATCACACATGCTTCAAGCAGATCTCAATAAAAACAAACAAACTGATGTCTGTGTGCTAGTTTTCAAAGCATCGGTGTAATAGCAGGAGGATACTGATAGATTTGCTTTTTATTATTTCTATTTCATGTGCTAATAATATACTGTAGCTTCGGGAGTGTCAAATGTGAAGCCAAAGTAAGCAAGTGACATTTATTAGTTGAGCGACTGACTCTCCTTCCCCAGCATACGGCTGACATTTCCGCTGAGCAATTAGCCCGCATGTCATCAGCCATCAGCACGCCGCTCTTCTCATGACGGTATTTATTCATTAAACTCACATGTGAGAACACACACGTCAACTAACACACCGAGTCAGTCTGAAGATCCTCATGCAAGCTCACAGAATGTCTGAGACACCTGTCACGAGTACATTTACAGTCTCAGGCTTTGAACGCAGGGGTTAATTTGCTGGAAAATGTACAAACACTCACACACACGTTTACCTAGCTATATGAATGCAATTCAACTTCCATGGTTTTATATAAAGCTAAACGTATTATACACTAAACAATAAGAACATTCCCGGATGTCCTCAAAAAACACCTTAGCAACTCCATAGCAACCACCCAGGACACCTTTGCAACCAGATTAGCACCTCAAAAGATCACTATTTACATTCAAATGAAGAACAATGTTGAAAATAAGTGAAAAACACCTTAGCAACTCCCTAGCAACCACCCAAGACACCTTAGCAACTTCATAGCAACCACTCAGGACACCTCAGCAACCGCATTAGAACTTTAAAATATCATCATTTACATACAAATTGTGAAAAATATTGAAAATAATTTAAAAACACCTTAGCAACTCCCTAACAACCACTCAGGACACCTTAGCAACCAGATTAGCAGCTCAAAATATCACTATTTACATTAAAATGAAAAACAAAATGTTGAGAATAAATTAAAAACACCTTAGCAACTAGGTAGCAAACACTCGGGACAGCTTAGCAACCACCCAAGACACCTTAGCAACTCCATAGCAACCACCCAGGACACCTCAGCAACCGCATTAGTACTTTAAAAGATCAGTATTTACATACAAATGGTGAAAAATATTGAAAATAATAAAAAAAAAAAACACCTTAGCAACTCCCTAACACCCACCTAGGACACCTTAGCAACTCCATAGCAACCACCCAGGACACCTCAGCAATTGCATAAGCACCTCAACAGATCATTATTTACATTCAAATGGTGTAAAATGTTGAAAAGAAGTGAAAACACCTTAGCAATTCGCTAGCAACCACCCAAGACACCTTAGCAACTGCATTAGTACCTCAAAAGATCATTATTTACATTCAAATGGTAAAAATGTTAAAAGGAAGTGAAAAAAAAACACCTTAGCTACTCCCTAGCAACCACCCAGGACACCTTAGCAACCACAGAATTATCGAAATAATTGTAAATTGAATTGTAAATTAATTGAATTGAATTGTAAATTGTAAAAGAATAATATGTTTGAGCTGCTAATGAGCTGTTGATGAACATTATAAAGTGCTAGCCATAAATGCTTCTTGTGATAAATGACATGCATTGACCGGTTTGATTTAATAACAAATGGCAGGTGTGAAACTGCTGGAAATATCATCGCATAGAAATCACATCTGATAATAAATGAACAACAGAAGCCATCGACCTTTCCTGAGATGAATTCATTTTCTTTTAACGATATAGTTAATGTCACGTTGTGTAACAGCGGTTTGATGTGTAAATGCTGAAGGTCTTTCATGATGTGTTTTATAGCACATTAACCTTTTACATGGTGAGACGAACAAACATTCTTCTTTACAACCCATTTATAAAATATAATAAAGTATCTCGGAATGTCTGAACATCACTTCATCTCATATTTGTCTGTGTGAATAACTCATTCCTGTGAAGCCCTTCATATCATGACGTGCTCTTATCTGTCTGTGTGAATATGACTTCTGAATGAATCAAAATATATCATATATAACCTCAAAAACCTCAGAGATTTTCTTCCCTGAGGATCTGGTCAAATAAATCCACGCAGCAGGTATGAAAGCACCGTGAGGAACAAGTCACTTCTGCAATAACGAGCTCGTTTGCATGCGTTAATTAATACTGTGCTTTACTTTCTTCATCATTACTCTGTTCCCGGAGCTCTGAAATAATGGGCGGTCGAGGACTCACTCTTTAATTGAAAGTGTGCAATAATGTTTACGCGCAGAACATAGTTTTTACATTTCTCTTACTTCTCTTTCTTACAGAAAGCCACACCTCTGGGTAAAACACCGCTGACACTCATGCAACACGACCAGACTTTAAAACCCTGCCATTAGATGCCATATTTCCTTTTGAGATCCAGTAATTGCCTATGATGTTAAATTAGCAGAAAGCTCATAACTTTCATTGCCTAAGACTGGATTCGACTGATGAAAGATGAGTCTGACCACATTACCTGGAGGCCACATTTGATGAAAACAGCGGGTTGCCACTAGGGGGCGTCTGATTTAATTTCACATTATTCAAAGTATTTAAAGACCCAGTTAATTCAAAATTGGAATTTTGTGGCATTTAGCCCATGCATATTAGCAACTAGACCAATCTGCATTTATTTAAAGCGACTTACGCTGCATTCAAAGTATTCATTTTTTAAGTTCACGCATTCCCTAGGAATCGAACCCACAGCCTTGGTGTTGCAAGCGCCAGGCTCTACTGTTTAAGCCACAAGAAAACATTGACTTTGCATATCAAGTGTTATAATAGTATTATTGAGATACTATTATATTTTTATTAATATTTTGAATTTGTTTGAATTTTTATATTTTAGTAAAAATTTTAGTACATAAACGTATATAGTTTTTATTAACTTTCATTTCATGTTTAGTTTTAGCTATTTTACTATGTCAAGTTAAACTAAATGAAAATAAGAAATGTTGCCTTGGCAACTAGTTGGGGGAAAAAAAGGAATTTGCTTCTATTTTTATATTTTCTGTTTTTATTTTAAATTTAGTTAAAGTTTTGTAATGTTGTTGTGTTTTGTACATTTTAATCGTTTAAAAAAAAATAGTTTTTATTTATTTTCGTTTCAGTTTTAGTATGTTATCTTTGTACAATAAGTTAAACTAAATTAAAATAAAAAAAATGTTGCCTTTGCAACAAGATGGAAATATTTTGAATTAGTTTTTATTTTTAATATTTTCTTTATCATTTTAATTTTAGTTAAAATTTTAGCAATTTTGTTGTGTGTTTGTGTCAATTTTAATCTTTTTTTTTTTTTTATATTGTTTTACTAATTTTCATTTCAGTTTTAATATTAGTTATTTTAATACATCAAGTTAAACTAAATGAAAATTAGAAATTTTGCCATGGAACATTTCAACAATTGTTTTAGTTTTCATTTCAGTTAACCTATTTATGTAAATTAACTGATGATATTTTCTGTCTTATGTAACACATTTGCTTTCAACTATACCTTTGCTTTTTTTCTCTCCTGGTCTTTCATCACGTCAAGGCTGTTTCCACTATGCATTTTTGCTGCGGTTCTGCAATATACATTACATTTTTATAAAGTAATTTCCAATAAAGTCAGCTTTGTTCTGGTGCCCGCAACACCATCTGCCTTTGTGTCAAAATAAATGCAAAGAGCTTTTTAACTGCTCTCCACTCGGGCTTTAATGACACCTGAAAAATGGTGAACACGACAAAACCCAGGCAGCGGTAATTTGAAGGAGCAGAGCACACTTATTATTTTTATCCTCACTGATTTATTACAAACCCTTTTTTCACAAGCATGACATGTAGTATTGACGTTATTAGATATAATGGAGTGTTCTCGCCTCAGCCTTCTTTTGTTTTTTTGTCTGTCAGCACATTAGGACACGTGTGTGAGGGTTTGCATCCATGTGCTTTGAATGAGTACTTGCATACTGCAGAGTATACACTATTTTTACAAAAGTATTTACTAACCTTCAGGCCATCCAAGATGTAGATGAGTTTGTTTCTTCATCAGATTTGGAGAAATGTAGCATTTCATGACATGCTCACCAGTGGATGCTCTGCAATGAATGGGTGCCGTCAGAATGAGAGTCCAAACAGCTGATAAATACATCACAAGTCATCCACACCACTCCAGTCCATCAGTTAACATCTGGAGAAGACAAAAGCTGCGTGTTTGTAAGAAACAAATCCATCAGTGAGACTTTTTTTGTAACTTCAAATCGTTGCTAAAATATGAGTCCATAATCCATAATAACGCTTCTCCGGTGAAAACGTGGTCTGGTCTGAATCAGGCGAGAAATCTGCACAGATCAACAAGCTAAAACAGTCCAAAACAGCTCTGAACAAATATGTGGCTGGATTTTGATGCGAGACAACAGGAGATGCATGGGTGCCGTCAGAATAAGAGTCCAAACAGCTGATAAAAACATCACAATAATCCACAAGTAATCCACACCACTCCAGTCCATCAGTTAACATCTGGAGAAGACAAAAGCTGCGTGTTTGTAAGAAACAAATCCATCAGTGAGACTTTTTTTGTAACTTCAAATCGTTGCTAAAATATGAGTCCATAATCCATAATAACGCTTCTCCGGTGAAAACGTGGTCTGGTCTGAATCAGGCGAGAAATCTGCACAGATCAACAAGCTAAAACAGTCCAAAACAGCTCTGAACAAATATGTGGCTGGATTTTGATGCGAGACAACAGGAGATGCACTTTTTCACTGAAGGAAGCGTTATTATGGATTATGGACTCATATTTTAGCAACAATTTAAAGTTAAAAATACCTTAATGATGGATTTGTTTCAGCTTTTGTCTTCTCAAGACATTAACTGATGGACTGGAGTGGTGTGGATTATTGTGATGTTTTTATCAGCTGTTTGGACTCTCATTCTGACGGCACCCATTCACTGCAGAGCATCCATTGCTGAGACACTGATGCAATGCTACATTTCTCCAAATCTGATGAAGAAACAAACTCATCCTAATCTTGGATGACCTAAGGGTGAGGACATTTTCTGCAAATGTTCATTTCTGGGTGTGATTGTAGCATCCTCCTCCTCCTCCAAACATCCATAATGTTTTCTCGAATGGCTGTTTGTGACAGTTACTCTGGTGTAAATGTGAGCAGTTATGACTTTGATTTAGCACCTTTACGTTTTTTACAGTGTCACGCCAGCCTCAATTAGCATTACACTGTTAAACGCTCAAGCAGAGCTGAAGCCATTAATGTAAGTCTTACTGAGAACTAAAACAATGACCTTTTGTATAATCCATTTAAAGTGCTGTAGATCACATGCCATTTGATTCAACACAACCAGATTATTCTTTAATGCACTGTGACATAAATTAATATAAAAGACCAGCACGTTGTTAATGCAACTATGAAATTTACAGTCTTAAATGGCATTTTATTTGCATTTATCTTTTTTGAAAATGGGCAGGGTTTTTTAAGCTGCAGGGCATGCAATTAATGCTAAATATTAAATGCAATAAATGCAAAAAAAAAAAAAAATGCACATTTCACAATAAGTGCAAAAATGGAGGCAAATTAGCCTGTGCTATAATCTCCACGCATATTTTTTTGTGTATTTGTGCTAAAATCGTGCTTTTTATACCACACAAATAAATAAAGTCAAAAATAAAGTAAAAAAAAGTCAGTTTCTGCATACTCACAGCGATAATTAGGACGCATGCAAATATCTTGCAACCAAAATCACTTCATAGTGACTGATTCTTGGCAAAGCGTCTGGATTTACTCTGTGTCTAATCCAGTAAATCCTGGTTAACAGAACTAAATGAACAGTATCAGACCGGAGCACATCAGCACAAGCGCGGTGTGTTTTAATGTGCTGTGGTGTACAAATGCTGTGATGCTGGTCAACGATCCTGCGCTCAGAACTGCAGCCAGCGGCTTTCTGACGTGATTAATGAACATTGATTTCTAACTGAAACCACAAAAACAGCACCTACTGCTCATCATGTCGCGCGGTTTACAGACCCGACCTGAGAACCTGCTCAGCAGACGTCCAGCAAATGAATCTTTTCTCCTTTTGGTCAATTACTCAGGAACCAGCTGATGAAAGAGAACTGTACAGAAAGAGTTAAAGTTCTGCAGCATTACTACAACTTTATTTACAGATGTTCAGATTAAGGACTTTTGCAGTAAATAAAAAAAAAAAACACTATTTAATATATTTTGAAATTTATTTTTATATTTTGATGGCATTTTAATAAAGGTTTTAGTAATGCTGGGTTTTATTAATATGTCTATATAGTGTTTATCAATTTTTATTTCAGTTTTACTTATTAAATTTAGTACATCAAGTTCAAACTAAATGAAAATCAGAAATGTTGCCTTGGAAACTAGCTGAAATAAAAAGTTTTTTATAAATATATTTATTTCAAATAACTATTTTTTTATGGCTTTTAGTTTTAGTTAAGAATAATAACCCTCTAAAGAGTTAACCTGTTTTATGTTTTTATTATGTTTTTATTAATATTTTATTTCAGTTAATGTTTATTTTATTAAGTAATTGAAATATTTTTTATGACTTTTCGTTTTAGTTAACTATAATAACTATGTCAAGAGTTTAAAGTATGTATTTATTTATTTATTCAGTTTTGAGAATGAGAAATGTTGCCTTTTTTCAGTTAAAGTTTATTTTAAGCAATGAAAATGTTAAGTCTTGGCAGGGTTATGTAAATTGATTATAATTTATATGTTATGTATGACATTTGCTTTTAACTACTTTGGCTTTTTCTGGTCTTTCATCAAGTCTCAATAAAACACAATATTTTGATATTTTGGGGTGAATATGTGAGAGGTGTTTGTCCATATAGGATGAAGTGAGTGGTTGCCATGCAGGGCGTTGCTATGTGGATGCAAGAGTGTTCCAAATGGTTGCTATGCGATTTAAATATTATTCTAATAACACTTTTTAAAAATGTGGTTCAAAACTGCAAAGTCTGCATGGCCAACTGAAGGCGTGATTCTCTTGAGATGCTTTCTAATGCAAATGAAACACTGTTTTCCATATGAGATGCGTCTCTGTCCTCAAGAAGCACTTTGATGTTTTTAACAGCTCTGAAGTAAAGATATCATAAACACTCTCCCTGTGTTTCTGCCTTAAAGCAGAGAATCTTATTTCCATGTAAAAGCTCAAGACTGGCCGTTTGAGGCCATCAAATAATGTGATAATTTACTTACAAATACTCAATTTGTAATTTACTCAAATACTTACAAAGAAATGGCAAGTAACACATTGAATTAAACAAGACATTTTAAAGACTGAAATAGTATTTGTATAACTATGAAAAAATCATTTTTTACAGTGTACATGCCATAGATAATCAAGACATCAAAACGACATTGACAGAATTAAAAAATATACACTTCATAGAAAAATATATAGAGTAGACAAAGTGCAGAGTCACAACTACACCAGAAAACAGAACCTAAATAGACTCATATATATATATATATATATATATATATAAATATTTCAAATAAATAATGAAATATATAGTTTCATGTTAAAATACAATCTTAGCAATGCACATGACATTTCCAGGTTAATTTTTGACACAACTGCACTGGTCTATATTTACCAGTCGTGAAAGCACATATTGATTTATAATTTACTGAAAGTGTGCACTATAAATGTTACCGTTCAGCATTTATGACCCCCTGACATCAGGAAAAAACGCTGTTTGATGAATCAGCCTATGTTTTCATTAACACACACACACACGCAGTGATGTAATGCTCCGTTACACACTCATCAATTGGGCTTCAATCAACGTATAACATCTGCTCATATCCCACCGTCACACCCAGAGCAGATGCTGTAGTGATTTCACTCTCTACCCATCATAAACGCCCTAATGAGAGTCATATCCAATTATAACTATTAAACATAACTGCAAACAGCAGTTAAAGGCCAAACACAACAGCAGCATGTGAGGATTTGTTTGTCACCCTGGTGGTGAAATTTAGAAAAGAACTTCAACTATGAGTAGTTTTACATGACTTAACTTAATCTTAAAGGGATAGTTCACCCAAAAATTAAAATTGGTAATTGATCATTTACTCCCCCTCAGGCCATCCAAGTAAAGAAGTAACAGTAAAGAAGATTTTTAGCTGAAACCTGGTCCTTGGTGATTCATAAAATTGCAAGTCAACAGCTGTGCATATTTGAGAATTATTAAAAGCATATTAAGGAACACAAAATGAATACCCGTGGCTCCTGACGATATATTGAGGTCTTATGAAGTGAAACGATCATCTGTGCAAGAAACTGAACATTATTTATAATATTATTAACCTGTAATCATAGCCTCAAGCAAACGAGGAAATCTCAATCCAAAAACTGGTTCTTTCAGACAGTTCGTTTCTATAAACTGGTTCAATTCACTAGTTCGTAGATGACGTAACATATACACAATTATATTATTAAAGCACCCAGTAATGATGTGAAACGTGGATGTTTTACATGTCTATAGCATATAAAGTGAATAAAACTAGTCTTCATCAGCTCACCGTTTTACATAAACCATAAGAAACCGTAAAAACGTTTGGCCGCTTCATTCAAGCTCTCGGTTCACTCATGCTCATATCACCGGCTTAACGGTCTTCGGTCCGAGTCGAACTGTTTCCTCAGTTCAGAGTCAGTGCTTTCATCATAGGATCAGATATGCTGCTATTTTGGCTCATTTCGAGTCGGAGTGACTGTCAGGCATCTGAAAGTGAATTTTGATTGAGTGCAAGAAACTGAACATTATTTATAATATTATTAACCTGTAATCATAGCCTCAAGCAAACGAGGAAATCTCAATCCAAAAACTGGTTCTTTCAGACAGTTCGTTTCTATAAACTGGTTCAATTCACTAGTTCGTAGATGACGTAACATATACACAATTATATTATTAAAGCACCCAGTAATGATGTGAAACGTGGATGTTTTACATGTCTATAGCATATAAAGTGAATAAAACTAGTCTTCATCAGCTCACCGTTTTACATAAACCATAAGAAACCGTAAAAACGTTTGGCCGCTTCATTCAAGCTCTCGGTTCACTCATGCTCATATCACCGGCTTAACGGTCTTCGGTCCGAGTCGAACTGTTTCCTCAGTTCAGAGTCAGTGCTTTCATCATAGGATCAGATATGTTGCTATTTTGGCTCATTTCGAGTTGGAGTGACTGTCAGGCATCTGAAAGTGAATTTTGATTGAGTAACTTGTAGATCTGTGCTGCTCGAGCCGTGAACTGATTCAGACGCTTTAGTCCGATTTGATGAACTGGTTCAACTAGTTCACTAAAAAGAACCGGTTCAAATGATTCGCTTGCGAACCGGGCATCACTCCAGACCTTTGCCTGAGACTCTGGATAACAGGTAATAATGTTGTAAATAAAATGTTCCTTGATGTAAATGAAATGTAAATTAAATGTTCCTTGATATGCTTTTTTGACTCTCAAAGTGCCGGAAGCTGCTGATTTGCATTTTATGAATCACCAAGGACCACAATTTCAGCTAAAAATCTTCTTTAATGTTCTACTGAAGAAAAAAAAAGTCACCTTGGATGACCTGAGTGAATTAAAAGCAAAATTTCATTTTTTGGGGTGAACTATCCCTTTAACTCAAATTTTGACCAGCTGAATTTGTTGTTTTCAGGACATGATATAGGATTCATGACAATATGCAAAAATGTAACATGACATATTTCTGAGAAAACAGCAAAGAATCAAGGGCAGGAATTTCCATTTGAAAAATCGCATTACAATAGAAGAGCAGATTCAGGGCTGGTGTTGTGTAGGCAGCTGTCTGCTGTTTTCTGATGCAACACCTGCGTGTTTTTCACTCAGAGTCCAAAAAGACCAAGTCAATGTCACGCTTTCCACTGCGAAGATCCTCTAGACAAACACAGCTGCTAAAATTAACACAGAGTGTCAGTCTAGATTTAGCGGACTGTCCACACATGATGCGACGGCACCAGAAATAATGCAGCGGCACGCATAAAAACAGACACTCGCCGTGTGACAGAAATGCTTGTATCTTAATTAATGACTCAACGAGGAGCTACGCAGCACAACAGTCCATATGCTCACCTGCTGTTTGACACAGAGTTCAATTCACGGCCAGAAATATACTCAGCCGTCTTAATCTCATGAACCCTGTGGAGAACATCATATTTCCCCTCAGACCTGAAGACGATGAAGCTTTTAAATGCACATTTTCACCATTCTTGTCTGTTCAACGTCCTAATGCATAAAGAAAAGAGACGATACAAGGCTGAAGATGTAAATAAACATGCAGGTTTGGAGTTTCTCTTTACCTTTAAGACAGAAATAGATCCAGACAGCATGGCAAAGAAAGGTTTAAGCATGAGATTCAACTGCACCTTTGGGTTTTCCAACATCCATTCCATTAATTTCAGTAAACAGAGCAATTCAACCGGGAAATTTACTGCATTTCCCGTGTTTTTCATCAAGGAAAATATTCAATTACGTCCTCAGGGTGCTCATTTTCGGGTTTACATTTTGTAGACTTTGAGGCTTTTAAGAAATTGAGGTCAGGATCCAAAAAGAGTCTATTTACTCATATATAAATCTATATAATAATTAATGCTTTGTTAAAAGGATAGTTTACCCAAAAATTAAATTCTGTCATTTATTTACCCTTACGCCGTTCATTCTTTTGTCAAACACAAATGAAGATGTTTTGAAGAACGTTAGACTTCAAATTAGATTGGACCCCATTGACTGTCATTGTATGGACATAAAACACCGAGACATTTTTCAAAATATCTTCTTTTAAATATCTTAATATCTTTTTTAAACAATCAAACTGTAACTGAAATGTTGCTTAGATTTACATTGCTTAAAGGTGTGTGGGCCTGTAAGATTTTTTAATGTTTTAGAAAGAAGTCTCTTCTGCTCAACAAAGCTGCATTTATTTGATCAAAAATACAGTAAAAATTGTCAAATATTTTTTTCCATTAAAAAGGACCATTTTCTATTTGAATATATTTTAAAATATAATTTATTTCCATGAAAAATTATCTCGTAATTCTGAGATAATTAACTCGTTAATTCAGAAAAACAGAGTAGATTTTTTTTCCTCAAGTGAATGCAATACGCTTCCGTAATGTTGAAACCAGTTGTGCTGCCCAATATTTTTGTAGAAACCGTGATACATTTTTTTTTTTGTTTGTTTGTTTTCCAGGATTCTTTGGTGAATAGAAAGTTCGAAAGAACAGCATTTTTATATTATCAACATCAACATCTACTGTCAATTTTGATCAATTTAATTCATCCTTGATGAATAAAAATATTCATTTTATTTAAAGTTAGTTGACTCAAAAGTTACTACATACAGTAGCTGTTATATATAAGGAGGTGATGATCTCTAGGTCACCTTGACACTGACCGGCCGCTCCTGCATTAGAGACATAAATAGCTGCTGTCCGTGACATGAAGGGCTTCACAGAGACAGCAGCGCTGGTGTGGAGGCTGCGAGCGCATCCCGAGGATCCTTCCAGATGTCTGCGTGTGACGCGTCCCTCCCGCCGCTCGAGCGCTGTCATCTCGCTGACATCTCACCGCCATCACGTTTCATCAGCACCATAATTAATCACCCCTCTAACAATGCGCTGGCCGGGACCGATCCGACCATCCCAAGCCTCGCCAAATCCGGCGCGCTCGTGTCACGCTGTCTCACCTCCACAACCGCGCTACGACTACATTCTTAATCATTAGCCAGCTTCACACTGTGCCTCTGCTCGCCTCTTTCATTCACGCTTATTTTCAGCTGGCTTCTAAACCGAGCATGCTGGGAAACTGACAATGTCATACAATTAAGAGAATTCTCACATATTTTGCTACTGCAGGTCAATCCGAATTTGTCCGTATTGTACTGCATTAGTAAATATTGATTTTATGCTGTACAAACTTTTCACCACTTCAGTGTTCAAGAAGAAATTATGGATAGAGATGATTTTGTTCCATAAATTACCAGGTTAAGTATTGGTAAATTCCTATAGCTCAAACGGTAGGGAGCGTGACGCTCGCAACAGCAAGGTTGTTGGTTCCATTCCCAAAGTCAAAGTTTATTTATAAAGCACTTTCTTAAAACAACAAGTGTTTACCAAAGTGCTATACGAACATGAATAAAACATAACAATAATAGAAAAACAACAACAACAACACTATAAAACGAACAGCGCTCACTGTTAAACGCCAAACTGTAAAAGTAAGTTTTTAAACTAGATTTAAAAACAGCAGGATTGCATGAACTAATGAAATGTAAGCCTTTAATATGGAACCTTGTTTCTGCCACAAAAAAAAAAAAAAAAAAAAAAAAAATTATTGCAACTTTTTATTTCTGGTGGGAAAAAAGTCAGAATTTAGAGATGTAAACTCAGAATTTTGACTTTTTTTCTCATTATTCTGAGGGAAAGGTCAGATTTATGTGAGAAAAAAAAAAAAGAATGTTTGTCTCAGAATTGCAAGAAAAAAGACAGAATCGTGAGATAAAAATTATTTTTATTTTATTTATCCCCTGGTGGAAACAAGCTTCCCTACTTTAATGCAATGCAAGTCTCTTTGAATAAAAGTTTATGCCTGACACCCAAGTATAAATATAAATATTCAATAAAACAATGTCTGAACTTTTGGAAGTCTGATCAAATAATAAGTCAAGGATGTTTTAAATCATAGCGAATATAAGTGCACTGCATTGTGGGATACATTATGCCACGATGTGGTTTTGTTCAGAATGGAATACTGAGCTTGTGAATCGATTCACTAGTCTTCAAACTGATTCAAAAGTGATTCAGAATAAAAAATAGAACAGAATTTGATTCGAAACACTGAACATTCGTTTGATTCAGTAATTTTTACAGTTAATTGTACAATTATTTACATTAATTATTCCTTTAATGTAAACAAGTTCAGACTGTTTATGCATGCATACTTACTTTAAATACTTTGTTTAGACTACTACTGTATGTTTAATTCAGCAAGCAGTTAATCCCTCCTGATCTTGGGAGTAACAAATATTATTTTGCATTTTTAATCCAATTTTGTGAGAAACTTTCTAAAGATTTTAATGTTTAAGATTCACACTGGAAACAAAAGGCCAAGTGGAGTGCATTGCATTCAATGCGGTATATACACTGATCACATAGAGAAAACTTGCATACTGTATACTGCAGAAATAGTGTGAGTAGTACAGTAAAAAGCTATTTGGAACACAGCCAAACTTTAATAAATAATGTATTCAAAAGCAAAACTGAGGATATGAAATAAAACCCTGAATCAGTTTTAGATTTGAGTGACATTGTTGTATGATGTTGGCCTGTTTTCTGTCCAGCTCCTCACTTTGCGGCAGTGAGCTTTCCATGCATTGTTTAATGTTTTTCACAAACATGGAGCTTTTGGCTTCACAAGACATTAACTGATGGACTGGAGTGGTGTGGATTACTTGTGGATTATTGTGATGTTTTTATCAGCTGTTTGGACTCTCATTCTGACGGCACCCATTCACTGCAGAGCATCCACTGGTGAGCAAGTGATGCAATGCTACATTTCTCCAAACCTGATGAAGAAACAAACTCATCTACATCTTGGATGAGGGTTTCATTTCAGGATGAACTATTCCTTTAAAGTTATGGGTTTGCTAAATATGTATGAGAACTAGTGATGCTAGTCTTAGCACACAACCATTATGCATTGCACACGACTGTGATTCCACTCGGTAACCTTTCGCATCTGGAAATGTTTTTCTACTTTGCATAGAACAAGAGATCAGGTCGCAACATGATGAAAATTAATTCTATAACTTCAGAAAGAAAACTCACAGGGTCTGATAGTTTAGCCACCTTTAATGGGAACATATGGAGGCGGTTCACAAGGTTCACATAAGTGATATCTGTAGAATTTTAAAATGGCACAGAATTCATTACCTGCCCACAGCAGCTGTGAACTCTCGGCTAACCAAGCCAGATGAGGTCAGATTATTATCAAACTTGCTGAAGCAGAAACTTGCTTTCGCGCCTGAAGGGAAAGATACTGACAGTCTGAGACCTTGGCGTTGGCAAAAAAGTAACGTTTAGGCGTGGAGTATCAAAAACTGTAAGCAAAAAGAGAGGAAGGGCTGCAGTGCTGTAAATCATGACGCTCGCATGCTTTCACAAACCCTCTAAAGATGATGTCTGAATAATTTCCCTCGACAGTCCCTCATAATTCACACACCAATAATTTTTCCAATAAAGAAATAATCTATATCTGATAAATCTTCTAAGAGATGCCAGTGTTGAATGTTAAAATCATAGGCTGAAACTTGTGAAGACAAGTACGTGCACATAAACGCTTCCAGCTATGCAAGCTTCATTTCACATGTCGCCGCATTACAGGATGTTGGAATACAATTCATAACACAATACAACTAGGTGTTGCATTTACTGCATGGCCACAAGGGGCGCTACATCGGGCAGTAGTGTTTATTCTACTGGACATCAAATTTTACATGGGACATCACATGGCAACTCAACACAGCAACAAATTTGTTTATCAGAGAAATAAAAAAACTGACGGTCATTAAATGCATTAACCAGGGTTGTGCAGAATTCAGATTTAAGAATTGCCTCCTTTTTAATTCATATGTGAAAAACCTACAGGAAGTTCAACTGGAATGACAGAAAGAGAAATTAACTGAACTGAAGACAAATTTTTATATGAAATTTCTAACATCTATATATTCACCCATCCATCTATCTGAATATCTATCCATCCGTGCAACTATCTATCTGACTATCCATCCATCCATCTATCTGACAATCATCCATCCGACTATCCAACTATCTATCCACCATCTATCTGACTATTCATCCATCCATACATCCATCTATCTATCCAACTATCTATCCACCATCTATCTGACTATTCATCCATCCATACACCCATCTTTCTATACATATCTATCCACCATCTATCTGACTATTCATCCATCCATACATCCATCTATCTATCCAACTATCTATCATGCATCTATCTGACTATCCATCCATCTGTCCATCCATCATCTATCTGACTATCTATCCATCCATTTATCTATCCATGCACCTATCTGACTATCTATTCATCCATCCATTCATCTGACTATCTAGCCATCATCCATCCGACTATCTATCTATCATCCATCCATCCATCTGACTATCCGACTATCTATCCATCCATCTGACTAGTATCTATCTATCTATCTATCTATCTATCTATCTATCTATCTATC